>NC_090942.1:101282710-101582710 GCF_040807025.1 Struthio camelus
AAGTTGCCATTGGTTTCAACCTCTTCCAGAGCCTACAGATGTGCTTCTGCTGGCCAGAAGGGCATGCACTGATGTGAATTACACTGACGTAAGGTTTATGAGAAGGAGTACATTTTCCTGGCATAGAGATTGACACACAAATCTTAGTGCAGCACTTCCTTGAAGTCTTTCCCCTAATCTTCATTAATTAGGCCACATAAAAGCAGAGAGGGTTAGGGATTTAGGGATTTGACCACGCACTGTCAGAGAAATAAGACTTCAAAACAGATTATGATTGCTGTGGCTTAGCAGTGTTACAGGGCCGCAATAAAACGACTCTTCAGTATGTTTTATACAGTGTTTCTTCAGGGCACAAGTTAAAGTTAGCAAAACCCATCACCTGAATAAAAAATCAGAGAAATAACTAGTGAAGGTTTTTTTTCCAAGCACGGGGAGATGTGGGCAGAGTCCTCATCTGCTCTCTGTTCTCCTCCTGCAGGTCTACGGGACCACGTTCAAGCTGGGGGAAACCTGTAAGGTGGTCTCTTACGCCATGAGCTCTGTGTAGCTTTGCATATTCTCCCTTGCTATGCGACATGATAGGATGCCAGTTCTAGCTTTTGGGACAGAAACAGAGAACTAGTTTTTCTTTACGGACCTTTAATCAACCTCCTTATATGTGAAGTCGGGATGCTAAAGGCTTTATTGCCACAAATGCTTTTTGAGGCTTAAGCATTTTCCAGCTATTTTGAGGCTTTCGACCACACAGATTCAATGTGCTGCTTTTTGCCTTTATAACACTAAATTTTAAAAGTAATATCTGAGTCTCCATTCCGTTATCTGTAATATCACTTCATTGAAAAGGGTACCTGCACCTGTGCATCACAGAAAAATTAGCTTTATTGCTGCCATCAGAACACCACCTTTAAAAAAATTTATTTGTCAGTGGAGGTTCAATTTTGACAAATGGAAGCATAAGAGTCTCTTTGAACATAGCCAGTTTGCCCCAAGTGTCCTCTTCAGGGACTGTCTACTCAGCTAAAGGTTGGTTGGTTCTTGCAAGATGTGCACCCATCTAATGCTTACCCAGCAACTCCGATTTCTTTCCCGACAGGATTTGGTAGAAGATGTGATAGTCTCTTTCACCTGGTTGCTGGAAAATCACTCGGGATTTCTCCAGTAAATCTAGTCACATAATGAAAAAATCAGTGAGAAAGGTTCTCTGAGGTTTCAGACGAGAAGCTGTATTTTTAGAAGAAGAAAAGAACTTGTTGCTTACAAATCTCAATATCAGCAGATGACAGCTTGCCTGTGGTTCCAAAATGGATTCGGATAAATTTGCCCTAATTCACACGGAAGAATATTTAATTAATGTATATAGTATACACAAAGAGAAACAAAGGATGCTACTTAATCATTAAGGATGCTACTTAGTCATTAGGTCAAAAAATTTAGTTTAGGCAAACTCCTTGGCTTTTCGCAGGCAGATTTTCAACAAGAAGTATTAAGCAGCGATATTGCGCTTTTCTAAGCCTAAAGCTATGCACGCAGCTACGTAATCACAGCTTGCGGGAAAAGGATGACGGTGACCTCCTCTGCCAGGCCAAGACACAGGGGCATGCACATCGCTTTCAGTTTCGTGATGCAGCTTTTTTGTAAAGCAGGACTCAGAGCAGTAAGTTTGGTCATGAGACGCACAGTCTGGACTCCACATTTGCAAACCTGACCTGTATGCACTACTTATGTCGGTGAGCTGCTGTGCTTTTTACATCACTTGGCCTATAAAATTTGCATGTTCATCCACTGAATTTCAGAAAATTTCTGAGTAGATTTTATCCAATTAATAGCATTCAAATACATCGGCTTTTTTTTTTTTTAATTTCCCTTCCAGCTGACAAACCCCTCATACAATTGTGTGGTTTCCCACAGATGCTTACAACCTCCAACCTTTTCCACCTCTTCAAATCACACTTCTAAGTGGGTTTCTTAATGAAGCATGGGCCACAAACTCAGACTGTCATCCTCACGGCATTTCTTTGGAGCTTCTCAGCCAACATCAACCCCATGTGGCAGAGAGACAGAGCTCCTTAGGAGAATTCTCTCCTGCTAGCCTAATGAAAATGAGGACAGATGCTCAAGTTAATGGCAGCACCGAGGAACAAGCAGAGATGGCTTACTCAGCCTCTAAAAGTAGATGACACGGACGAAAGGTAGCTGTCTGTCTGCGCGGGCAGAGGAGGAAGGTGTGGGAGAGAGTAGGGTGCCTATGTTATGTTTCAGACACTTAGAGAGAAAAGAGAGATTGTGGGGAGGGGGAACAACTTAGGCTAATGGAAAACATGGTAGGAAATAAGGCTATGCAGCAGAGGCAGTCCTGGGGAGGATCTGCCATTGCTGTGGGAAGTCAGGAGACGTCAAATGATTCACAAAATTAGGCTTTGTCTGTTCCCTGATCATGGAACAGTTTAAACAGCTCTTCAGGGTGGTCTATTTTCCTTAATCTTTCCTGTAGTTTTTCCTGCTGAGGTCCCACTTTGCTGTTCTTTACCTGTGCAGAAATCCTACTGGTCTAATGGATAAAACAGGAAGTAATTTATGACAGGATTATTACAGAGATGTTATTAACTGACCCTTTCTGCGCAAGACATCGTCACATTCTGGACTTACAAAACGTGAGGAGTTGTCATTTCTCAGGGTTTTGGCGTTTCCAAAAGCTTCAAGGGCTGGGTTAGCTTGAATGATTTGATCCTCCAAGGTTCCCTAGAAATCAACATTGAAACACTACTGAGAAACCTGCAGGATAAAAATTCAGCTGGCAACTATAACAGCCATGCATTTCACTTATAGTGAGAACTATCGAGAGCAAAGTGATTTAGCTCCTCACTACGGGTAGGCACAGCGGGAGCAGCCTAACGGCAGCATTGGCAGTCAGTAACGAGTGCTGAAAAAGCCTCAAACGTTCAGCTGCTCTCTGCTGTTTTGCTTTGTGGATTTTATATTTTATGCCATCTGCATATAAATGAAGCAACCATATCTTTCAATGAGTGCATGGGGACATCCAAGCGCAGGTGTGTAGGGAAGAGGCTATTGAAGAAAGTGACAAGCACTAAACAGAAATGCATTAGTTTTGAAAGCACTCAGAGCTCCTAAGGTCTGGCATTTTCAGAGATTAGCTGCCACTCCCACCAACTTCAGTCTGCTGAACTAAACTACTTGAACAGCTTGGGCCCCAGGGGGACACTTCTGCTGGGGAACCACAGGAAAAGAAATGCTGAGGTTCACGAAATCCGTCAGCAGAGCTCAGTACCATTTGCACACGGAAAAGATAAAATAGTGAAGCTGCCTACTTACCCCGGTTTTGGTAGCTGGCTGCAGAAGAGGAACAGAAGAAAAAAGGAAAGAAACAGAACGTGAGTACTAACATGAAGGACATCACAGAGTAGATAAAGATTAGCAAGGTTAGAGATCAAGCTGGCGCCAACATAGCAAGCAATAGGATTTCTTGAAGATGACTTCAAGAAAAAGCTGCAGCTGTTACTTTGTGTTCCCTGCACATCACAAAACAGCCAAGTGCTGTTCCTAGCCAGCTTGTTATTTTTACCAATATGTCCAATATTTTTACCAAGACGTCCAAACGTCTGCCTGGTTTTGCTCTAGACGTGTTCCACAAGAAACCAAAAGACAAACCGGACACAGAAAAGAGGCTGGTACTGGGTGATGAGAATGAGAGGGCATAAATGCAAACAGACAAGCTTTAGATTACTAGATCTTGCTGCACTTGAGCTTTCAGATTATTTTTAAAAAGGGATGAATAATGAGGATAAGATGTAACCTCAGCTGACAAACTACCAGGAAAAGCTTCCAACTGGTATATCTATTATTTGCATAGTTATTCCATGAGCACATCTGATTTTTAGTGAATCTCAGGCTGGCTGAAATTTTGACCTCGTACGTAGAGTTCATAGGAATCATTTAATTTGCCGTAGAAGTGCATTGAGCCTCTAAATGCAACGAAACACTTACTGAATAGCTCATAGCAGTACAAGATAAAAAGTGACATGAATACAATATTCGTTGTAACCTTTAGAGTGCACTTACAAGTAGAACAGCACTTATCCAAAGGGAAATACAGAAAAGCTGATTGAAAATCTCTTGTCCAAACATTCCTTTTTTTGTGGACACAAAAGCTTTTCAACAAAACAGGCATTTTGATGAGAAAGCTATGCTTCTGAACACTACTTTTCCTGTGAAAAAAAATCCATGAATTTTTTAAATCCTCTAAGACTCCCCACCTTTTGACCAGCTTTGCGAACAGATTTAACACTTGCCAAAACTAAAACTCCTAGAAAAAGAGAAGGAGCAACAAGCCATTGTTCAAAATCACGAGTGGTTTGGCTGCTCCACCTGGAGCACAGCAGCTTCAGAACTGCTTTGGCTTCTACCTTCAGATTAGCACGGACTCGATGCTGCCATTTACAACAGCATCAGTGCCTTTTCCCAAAGTTAAGGGAGAAAGTACTTTTTTTAACTGTGTCTATCCAGGTGTAGCACATGATCTAGTATTTTGGATACAGACTTGTGAGGTTAGTTGTACGCAATAGAAAAATCTTGGAAGTATGAAATGAAACAGCCACTGGCGGACTCACACTCTTTTTACCAGGTTCACCCAGGGCTGCCACTGTGGCAAAGTACTGAATGACACGTTTCGTGTTGACAGTCTTGCCAGCACCGGATTCTCCGCTGAGGGAAGACAAAAGGGAAAAGCAAAGTTGCTCAACCAGCTGCAATTCATCCTTTCTCCTGCCAGTCCCACCAGCTTCTCCCTCTGCACAGGTGCTTCTCTAAGATGCTGACAGTGATTTCCGCAAGCTGTTGTTTGGTTATTTCGGTGGAAATTGCATCAAATTGACTGAATAAACAGAGGTGAATGCCTGTGCTAATAGCTACTAATTCTTCTTGTGACTGGGCTCAGAAATCTAATTAAAAAAAACCTCACAGTACATTGCACTTCCTTTAAGGGCATGAAGTCTTAGTAGAAACAAGCAGACTCAGGAACTGAGCTATGTATGGCTAATGAATTGGAAAACACTCAGAAAAGCTGCTGTGCTTTCCCAACATTATCCAGGAGCACATGAGAACAGTGTAAAGAGACAGATACACCCAACTCTCCATCTTTTATGCTTGCCTGCAAGTGATGTGCCTCTTCTTTGCTGCCTTGGTCATCTCCCTTGTTACATTCAATTGTGTACCTAATGCTCTTAAATTTTTTTTGCGGCAAGGGCAACCACACTGAGAAAGGGTCATCTGTATGCAAACCAGGCACACACAGCAAGGACAGCCCTGGAACAAGCTGCTTCTTTATGCACGTAGAACAAACACTGAACGGGGATCAGAAAACAGGCCAGCCCCATCAGACCCTTAGCCACTCCTTTCCCATGGGGCTCAGTGTCACCCTGATATCCAAAAGGCCAGTTACTTGACTTGGATCAAGCTCCAGACAATTTAGCTGGGCTTTCACCAGCAAACTTGTACGTCAGTAGATTTTTTTTTCATTCTTTTTAAAGGTTCTTTTTTGCAACAGTAGAGTGGCAAATCAGTCAAAACAAATACTTACGTGATCAGCATAGACTGGTTTTCCCGATCTGAGGAGAAAAAGGAAAGAGGCAAGTGAATGAGGCAAAGTCAGTAGGCTGCACAAATTGCTTATTATCACTGCAAATCAGTATCTACTGTTCCAGAATCACTCCCGAGAGGATAGGAAAGAATCATAAGAAGCAGAGATGGAAAGATAAAAGTAAGTATAATCTACTCCAACCCCCAGCAGTGCAAGTTCTACCCCTGCCCTGAATCCTCCTCTACATTTTTTTCGAGTCAGTATTAAAAATGTGCCAGTTAGGAACAGTCCCATGTTTCTGGGAAACTGTAATAACTGGAAATAATTTCCTGTCAGCAAAATGTTTATTTTCTGACTCCCAAATATGGCTTTGCTTACATCTGACCCTTCTGCTCCTGCATTACTGGACCAACCCACTGTTTGTTCACAGTCTGTTCCTGTCTATATATGTTTACTCTTTGTTTGCTAAATGCACTGCTGAGCCAAAGTTTTATATTCTCCCTCTTGTTAAAGACTTGAGCATAAACAAGTATTTATAACAACACTTTGCAACCATAACATATTATTAAGCAAATGCTGAAACGAGAACAACTTCCCAAACCACTGAGGCTAAATTCCTCTGTACTTTTCTAATTCCACTGGTCACAACAGGTTACGTCAAGGGTTAATTTGGCCCAACCTGGCCACATTCCACTCTTATCTGACAAAACAGTGTCTCTTTGCAGCCCCATTTACATCAGGATACCCCTTTCCCCCGGCCACTTCTGCCCCCTCACAGCTGTGAGTCTTCCCATACTATTAAAGCTGGGTGGCAGCAGCATGCATCCCCCTAATTCTCTTCGGCATTTATCCCTGCTACCTTGTAGGACCTGGTGTAAGTGCATCACTGCTGCCCTCTGCTGATTAACTCTCTTTCCAGTGACTTGAGGGTCAGGACAAGAAGATTTCTCACAGAAATCCAGAGTTGATTCCCACACAGTCAGTGCCAGGACCCCAGGGCAGTCAGTGCAATACTGATGCACAGAGCCATATCAGGTTCGAGCAAATTACGTGCACGCAGCAGCCTGGAGAGCTGGCTTTAAGTTCTTCATTCACGCAAATATTACAACAAATACTATCAGATCCTCCTTTTTTTTTTTTTTTTAATTGCCTCTGGGTTAAAACTACGGCAGAAGAGTTTGAAATGGCTTTACATTAATTCACCAGATACTGAGCCATCTCAAATGAGGATGCCACCTCTTCAGAAATATTTGAATAGGCAAGTTTAACATCTGCTTTTCACGAACGCAGGTAACTTCAGAGCATCAGAACACCGAGCATAAACTGACAATAAAACTGTTTTTAAGGCTGAGAACATACTTGTAGCCTTTCTACAGGCTAGCCCATTTCAATTACAAACCTTGAGGGATGATCCCAGTCCAGACAGCTAGGAACTGTATGCCTTACAGATAAACAGTGCCCAGAGCTTACTGTTATCAGAACTACCACAGGAACAGTGAGAGAAAAATAAAATAAAATAAAATAAATGGTGCAGAATCCTAAGCTCCCATTCCTAGTGGAGTATTTGCACGTTTGGTGCCTAGGGCTTGCATTGTAAATGCTTTCATGAAGCTCTATCCCATATCGCTCATGTAGGCTAAATGAAATGAAACCAAATTTGAAAGCAAATGGTGCTACTTACTACGCAGCATGTCATGGTATGCGTTATCAGCGATGGAGAAGATGTGAGGAGGAGCCTCCGAGCGCCTCTTGCCCTTGTATGCAGCAACCACCTCTGCCTTGTAGACAGGCAACCACTTGTAGGGATTTATAGTCACACAGAATAAACCTGAATAGGTCTAGAAAGGGACCCAAAACAAGAGTGAAAAAAAAATCTAAAAGAATAACAAAAAAAAAAATCTCAGTCAACCAAGCAGGAAGTGATGTTTGCCAGTTTCAAAAATGAATACCTCTCTGATTTTATATCATGCCTTTAACAGGTATTGCTAAAGTCACTGATCTGCCACGTGCTTCCTATTGGCAATAAAGGATATTAAAATAACGGGCATTAAACAGTTTTCCAGAGGGGAAAATATTTTCAAGACGCCAGGCAAGCAGGAACAGTTTCTTCAGCAGAACAAAGCAGCAGCACAGACCTCCTTCTGGGTCCAAGCTTTTTGCCTTGTTCCCCTACAAGAGTCCTTTCCTCTTGAAAATAGGAATTACAGAGGAAAGAGAAGCTGCAGCTTTCCTATCTGAAATCCATTCTTAGGAAAGGAAATTTGGGAGAAACAGCCTCCCATTATTAATTTGATGTGAGCACGTGGAGGCAAATTTCAGTTGGATGTTCAAAGAAGAAAGAACTTCATAGTGTTATTTCCAAAGCCGCAGAGCATTTTCAGCTTTTGAAGAAACATAGTTGGTAAAAACCTATCTGCATAATCATTCTTTGGGCTATCTACATTTATTAGCTATGGCCTAGTAATTCTGAGGAAGAATGAGTTTCCAGCTACAGATTTGAGGAATTGGTACTTTTCAGGTACTTAGTCCGGGCTGAAAGAGAAGCCTTCAGAGAATCCCAGGTATGGGTTGGTATGGGCAGAAGCACCACCTGCGTGTTGATTAATGAGCTCAATTACATTCTAAAAGCTTTGGGTGAAATGCAAGGGCCTTTTCCTAAATATGGCATGAGGACCTGCTACACAATGGCTTTTGCATGAGTCCTCAAGTCTTTAATAAGAGTAGAACTTTCTACAAGGGAAAAAGAACAAAACCAAAAAACAGTGGACTCATAACTGGAGTAAGGCAAGATGACAAACTTCATTGTTCAAACCTCCAAGACAAAGCTATGCTTTAAGGCCCTACAGGTCCATACAGGGGCTATTGGATTTATTCAGAAAGTATATGATGATTGGAATTTCAGTGAGAAAATGGTGGTTTCCTCTTCTGATAAAAAAAAACAAAAACAAAAAAAACACCAACAGAATAGAGACTGACTAGAAAATACACACATTGCTCTCACTAACTTTCTTACTAACTTTGGACACAACTGGAACCGCAAACTTAGGGCAAACCTTGGCCTCATGAAATTAGATGCTACTGAAGCCTGTTTTGGTGCTGACAGAAATTATACTACTGCTTTCTTGAGGAAGATGCAGAGCAAGGAAAGAGTCCAGAGCAACACAGGATAGATATCAGCACTGAAAATGAAGGGAACTAAAGATAGAAAAGCTCATACTTAAAAGAAGTTTTACATGTACTCTAAGCCTGTGGCATTGTTTTTTAACAAGGAAATTTCCACGGCTAGTAATAACACAGATTAATAGTACGAGTGGAGAAAAGAAACTAGGTCTCCAGAAGGCTTTAACTGCAGAATATATCCAATGTTACCACTTTCCAAGATAAATAAGCAAAAACCGAGAACAAGAACATCATCCTACTCATTCACTTTTGTCTGTCTGTATTCAGATGCAAATCAACCTCAAGCAATGTTTTCCTAAAAAAAATGTGCAAGACTCAATTCTGTGGCATATCAAAGTTGTAAAATGAATACGAAGAGCACAACACGGTCAAACATCACAGCGTTTGGAATGCGGATTTCTAAATATACCAAGTAATGACGCTTACATAAATCATCCAGTTGCTGTAGCGCTTTCTCAGATTGTACAGCACCGACGCCTCATTCAGATGGGTCAGCATAGCCATATCCTCAATCATGTCAAATTTAGGTGGGTTCATCGACTGCACGTCATCTTCTTTTACAGTTACGATCTGCAAAGACAGGTAAGAACGACACCAGTGAAAAACGCTAAGATCCTGTGTTGCTGCACACACCTTACAGGAGAACATATTTTCCTTGCAAAGGGGAAATTCTTCAGCTCAGACACGCGTAATACCATTTGCTCTCACAGATATCAGAAGAATGAGGGGAAGGCTGCGGTGATTAAAATAAGGAGTATAACTGTACAACTGTGAAACGTGCTGACTGCAGCATGGGATTTTACTACTGTCTCCTCGTTTCTCCCTGTGGGATCAAAACCAGAACTGGCTGGTTGCATACCTCTGCTAACAGATTGCCAACTGCTCTGCAGTGATTGACACACTGTTAGATTCAACTGTGCTTTTATTTTCCCGTGGTTGTTTTTCACATGTCATATTCATATGTCATCAAGGCTTCTCATTCACAGCCTGTTTCATGAACGGTTTGACTCAGGTAACACTGCTTATGTTTTCTGGAGCTTAGCTTCAGTGTCATTAGTCACTAGTCAGATAAAAAAGGTTTTGTACCCTTCCATCTGTGGTCTCAACGGTCACTTTACCACCGCTGGATTCTGTAATTTCAGCCTCCACATAAGCTTTCTTTTCATCAGGAACCCAACATTTCTTCTTCCCTGTGAAATTAAGGAGATAGATAGGGTTCAGTCTTCAGTCCGATAGTAACACCACGCCCAACTGGAAGCGAGATTGCTAAAGGTTACTTTTCCAAGCACGCAAAACCCCTGGGGCCATAACAAGTCTGCGATACTTTGGGAGCTGCATGCCAAAACAGAAGATATAGGACTCCCAAATGTTGTATCTCCTTTGAAATTACAGCTTGGCATCCTCAGAGCCTTCCAGCACAAGGTGTCAAAATATTTCACAAAAGCTGGCTAAGCCTCAGCCTCCATGGGAAATTCATAAACATCATCAGCGTGCAGACCGAGGAACTGAGAGCCAAGCCCAAATTAAGCTATTTGCCAAAAGTCATACCCAAAATTGCTGTGCGAATGAGGAATACAGCCCACGTTTTTTGCCTGCCTGCTATCAGATTTAACCTTATTTCTGCACGTTCTTCTAAAGTTTATCTTGAAGAACAGTAGTATTAATAACTCTGCACTGAGGTATGTTTGTTTCTTTTTAGAAGCTTGGAGTAGCTGCACTGGATTTTAGGTGGCTTGCTTGTAATAGCAGCTATTAGAATAATCTATTATAGTGTTTGTTGATGTATTTATAATTACTATTACATCTCAAAGCTCACATGGATCCATTTCGTGAAAATTAACTTGCGGAAAGCTAGAATCTAAGATCATAGATTATCATACAGAGGGCAAATCCAGCAGGTGTACAGATACGATGTATCTAGAGACATCTAGTCGTGCCACAGAATTTTTTTCATTATGGGAACATCAGCGTGCAGCATCTTTCTCTCAAATGGGCAAAGAAAAAGGAGCAATCTCTACTTTAGCAGAATAGTTCAATATATATATATAACGTCCAAATCTAGTTAATTACTTTAAGTTAAACTTATATAAATTAATATTAGTAAATAATAAATTAACTAAGATAATATAAACACACTATTATTATTTTCTAACTAACGCTACCTGAGGGCTTTTTATTGCCTTGGGGAATAAAGAAATCCAAGCTTGACTAAACTATACCTCAAACAACGGCAACCGCATAGCAGTGACAACACAGGTTTTTGCAGCCTGACTGGCTTTGTATCTCCACAGCCATGCTATGGATGCAGCCCTTATTCAGGCTAGCCAGCCACTGGCAGCATGAAAGATAAGGCAACTCACCATCAAAGGCAACAGTTTGGAGCATCATCAGCTCCCTTTCGCTCTTTCGGAGGAAGGGAGCAGCCTCCCCGAATTCCGTCATGTCCATCATCTTGGCAAGAGTTCAAGGTAGCACAGCCCAAGAAGACGAAAGAAAGGGACCTGGTCTACCAAAAAAAGGGGGAGGAAAAACAAGAAATCTATTTTTTGATCCATCAGATGCAACACAAAACACCCAGCACCACGGGTCAGGTGGCTGCAGTAAAAGCAATGACTAATTTCAAATGTAAATATCTAACACGGATTTAAGGCTATATTGCAGCCTCAGTCAAACCCTTCGCTGACCCTGCCTTAGTCAAAGTCAGTCAGATCCTGCGTGGTTCAAAACCCTGACACGGATCAGAGTTACCCCCGTGGGATAGTTTAATCTCTTCCTTATGGCACAAACGGTGCTTAAGAGCCATTGATAAAAGGAACCGTTTGGAGCTATGGTTTTGAACACCACTTAGCAGTGGCCTGTCCTGCCCCCTTTCACATCCCCCGGGAGCTGGCGCTGCTGTCTGGAGCGCTCCGGCACATCACCTTGGCTGGTGCCACAGGTCCCCTTCGCATGCCAGCCCAGGCAGGCGTTTTCTTGAACTCCCCGCTGCAAGCTCAAAATTGTTACAGGCCGTGCTTAACGCCGCTTAGCGCAGCTCTGGGAAGCGTACCTGCCCCTGCATCAGGCCAGGCTGGCAAAGCAGCTGGGGATAGCTCAGCTACCTCCAGCGCAGCCCTCTGACCGTGTGAGTTAGCCCTGTGGGAAATCAGGACTGAGGCGGCTGGCACAGCTCCCCGGGCTCTGGGACCTCCGAATGCACCGGCGTGGGTATCCCTGCGCAGCCACCACAGCGTTGGTGCCGAGGCTTGGGAGCTTTCTGGATCGATTTGGGCTTTTTAGTCCAGCATAATATCTACGCTTGTTTTCCCAGATGACAAGGCCATGGTATCTAGGAGCCTTTTATCAAGAAAGAAATAGCAGGGTACTCCTGCGTGAGCGAGACCCATTTGCTGGGTTTGTACTGCCAAGCGCTAAGGAGCTGATTGGTTATCTCATCACAGTCTTAGTTTTATTGTTTGGAAAATCAGCTCAAGTCAGCAGCGCTTTATGTAATGAAAACTTTTTAAACTCACCCTGCGGTCTCAAAGAAAAATTACCCTTCAAACAGCTATGTCCTGACTATATTTACTTACACGACCATACTTTTTTTTAAAGATGCAGAATTTTACAAGTAGGCCAAATTAAGCTGTACTGAATACCGGTGAAATCGATCACTTTTTACTAGGAACTGATCTGATTGCTATATACTTATGGCTTACTCTCTATAATGATTATAAAAACAAATTTTATATATACATACACAAATACGCACATTTTAATGTGTGACTGTATATGCACGTGTGTATACACACACACACCCCGCAATGCGTGAAGTATTCTTGCTCATGGTGCTATCCAGGGAATTTGTTTCAAAGTCCCACTGCCAAAAGGTTTTCACCTCCCCCAGAATTAACAGAATTTCCTTAGACTTTTTTTTTTCCATTCAAACTGATTTACCATTTACTATTCAAAGCTGCGCAAGTGATCCGCAGATATTACCTCTTTCCTCATTTTATTTTTTGTGCCACATGCAGAGCAAGCGGACAAACTTTCAAGATCCCTATCAAAACAGATGCTGTCGTCTTTTTTAATTTAGTTTCATTTTCATATTTCTAACAAAATCCATGCACTGACAACAGCTCTTCATCAGCAGGGGCAGTTTTTTCAGCACATTTCTCCTGGGGAACGCAAAGCCGAAAGGCGGCAAAGCTACCAAATGCTTTACGTCCTTCGCACTCCCCTGGGTTGCAGCACAAACTACAGATCTACAGTTTTGTTCCTGTAGCACCAAAAAAAAAAAAAATCTTTATTCCCCAGAACTAGCCTTAACTTCTTCTTTCTTTCTGAAGAGTAAGAGCCTACACAAGCACAATTAACACCAATTATTTTAACAGGGTGGGAGCTGACCAGAAATCTCAGCTGCAGAGAGAACTGAGAACTAGCACAGCAAAGTCTCTCCCTCAGGCAGCACAGGTGTGACGTGATGGCAGCAGGGGATCTGTCTTAGCACTGGCAGAGCAGTGAAATTGCATCAGTTCATACATCTAAACAGAGTAGCAGGAGAGCATGCAAGTGTTGTTTCACATCACAAGTGCAAATAGAATAGGAGCCACTCCAGCATTAGTCTCGAGGACTTGGGACAGATTCTCACAAGTCCAAATATACATTAGATTGTTCTAAACTGTTTGTTTTTGCATGGTTTTGCTCCATTTATAGACTTCTTAGGGGCAGCTGCCCAGCTATTACCTTCTCTTGGGGGGGATTCTTTTCTTTTTTTTTTTTTTTTTAAATATATATTCAGGGCCAACCATTATGGCAAGCATGTTATGGTGTAAAGAAGCTCTCCTTCAGCTAGGAGAGAATCCTTCTTTTCTAACTCCAAGCGTACAAAGATTGCTGAAGACAGAGATGGGAGCCCAGGAAGCACCCAGCCTGTAGGTATAGAGCAGTCAATAAGGGAAACTCATTGCAAGATACAAAAAATTGAAAGAGTCTACAGTCATAGAATTATTTTTAAAAAGGTAGCATAGTCAGGAAATACAAGGCAAAAAATAAACACCTTGATTTTCCTTTTGGTCTGCCCCAACTTACGGCAAAAAGAGCCTGCGTTTGCATGTGAACTTTGGAAGATCCTTGAAAGCACCTCCGCCCTGCAGAAAAGCTGTATAGTTACAGAAAAGTAAGTGGCACGCTCAGGACCACCACTACCAGTTCGGTGGTGGATTCAAACCTGGCAAGCAGGGACCTCATCATTCCTTGCTGCGGCTGCTGGAAGAGCTCGCGCAGCACACCTAGCCCGTCTGCGAGAGCCACGAGAGCAGGCATCGCACACCTTTGAAAGGGAACCCAATCGTTCCTGCAGCTCAGTTCGGATCCAATAACTCCTTGCAGCACTTAAAACAGCCAACTGTATAATTTGTCATCTCTTGCAGAGGACAGAAACCACAGCTTGCACGCACTGGCCGCTCAGCTGCGTGATCACAAGGGACTTGCCGCTCTCATAAACGTCTTGGCTGAGGAAAGGTGTTATTTGCCATCCTAGCATTCAAACCGCATCCTAGGACTAGCAGTGTTACATGTTTAGTGAACTCACTGCTGAAATCTTAAGCCGTGAGTGACATGAAAAGCGCGGTAAAGCGTTAGAGCACGGCCAGCAACACGCACACAGGAACGAGAGAGGTCGGTACTCACCCTGGCGAGCACACGGGAAGTACCACAGCCCGGCCCAGCCCAGGCTTTATATACACCTATCTCAAGGTCACCGCTGATAGCTTTTTAAAGGCATCAGCAGCTTCCCTTTGTGACTATATTTGTCAGCCGGCTCCCCGACGAGGAGACAAGGCCGGTGCGGGGAACACGTGCGGCTGGGCGCAGGGGGAGGGCAGGAATGCCGGTGGGAGCGCCGGGCTCCTCGCGCGCTTCCCCTCGCCACCTCATTCTTGCTCCATGACTTCATGGAAGAAACTTCTCCTGCTTCCGCGCTGTGTTTTCACAGGGGCAAGTATTTCTTTTCTTTGTGCCCAAGAATTTAATTACCTTTGGCTGGGCTTGGGGAGAGGGAAGCGGGGAAGAATTTGGACCATTCAGATGCAATCCCCCTAGAAAGGGGAAATCAAAGCTTCTTGCACAAGGGACAAGTGATTCCCAAGGGAACCCGGTTAAGCAAGTTGAATGATGTCCTCAAGCAACAAAGCCAGGATGAGAGATCTCAAGTCGCAGTCCAGCACCTCGAACCCCCTTCCTTGGTCCCACAGAAGCAAAACTGAGTCCACAGACTCAGGTTTGGACTACACAGGCATTCCCCAGGTTATGAAAACGGCAAGAATGAAGAGAAATTTAAGAATACATTGATTCTGTCTGGAAAGGGACTTGTAGATAATGAATAAAGTAGGCCTCAATTTTAGCAACTGCTTTGCTTCAGGAAACTCATTTTTGAGACTGAGCTTGGGCAATATCTGGCCTTCTCCTCGTAAACTCGTTTTTCCTATAAAAGAAATGCCATAAGTAGCTCAGGTCTCCTTTCATTTCAGCCCATAAATAGTAAAACAACTGACGCATCCAGACAGATTTGGTTTTACCAGCATAGGTAAACATATAGACTTCCTTTGGCTCCAGCAGGAACTATATATACAAACATAAAGGAAAATAAATATCGTGGACAATGCTAGCTGGCCACAAGGGAGGACGATATACTAGGGCTATAGAAAAACTCTATTCCTAGGAAGCAAGGGGGAGGAGGGAGGCAGCTTACCCATAGCTTCATCAAATTCTTAGATACCCACAGGAGCAAGTGGCTTGGTTTGTGACCAGACAAGAATAAAAATGTTTGCATACTGAATCTGCTATTTTTAAAGCTGTTGTGCTGATGACTGGACAGCAACAGGTTGCACAGACAAAGCAGGTTTGTAAGAAAGGGAGGGATTTGTAGAAGTGATACTGAAAGACAGGAGATTGATGCAGCCAGTCTGAGGATCTGAGTGCTTCACTAACGTTGTATTTTTAGTCTTCAGCGAACACTACCAAGTGACAGAGAATCGCTACCCCCCTTGGCTGGAGTCATGCCCACCTCCAGACGGATTTCAGTTGAGGAGAGGATCCTTTGTTAAAGCTAGAGGCAAGAGCCTCAGTGCCCTGTGCTGTTGGGACACATCTGCACAAGGAACCTGTGCTTGAGCAAGAAAAGGAACCGTGCATGTTACTCCCCTGTGCCTGACTGGCTGTTACGCTCTTCTCTCACTTTCCTTAACTCAGGATCGCTTCCAACCCTTCCCGGCCTGCTGCTTTAGAGATGCTCCGTGCCCTCCAGCAGGGATGTATTCTGATGTATGATTTAACCCACCTGCTCTGTAAGACTGCAGTGAGGGTTTTTTTCCGTTTAAATAAGCATCACTACAGATTCGCAGGCAAGACAGAGAGGTTGGGGTGGGGAGGGGGGGGGAGTGAGAAAATTGCCTGAGATCACTGACAGAAACTTGCAGCAGAGCTGAATCACCTCCTTAGAGGCTTCTGGTAAACTGAACTGAGGACAAAAATGTAGCAATGGTTTCCTTATCTGTTCCCACCTCTCTCAGGTGGCTCCAGTACACGATGCTTCACCTTTATGTTGCATCTGGCTACAAGCAAAACAGAGCTAGTGATCTTGGCATAGGCTGTTTCTGTGAATAAGGAATGCTTCTGCAGAGCTCAAGGAGCAGCTCCTGACCACGTAATCCAGAACAAGGCAGATTGCCACACTTGGATTTACGGATTCTGTTCATCTGTGGCTGAAGACTGAGAATATGATTATTTCACACCACAAGGATATAGTGCACTCCCACTCTGTCCCTCCTGCTCCTTTCTCACTCTGCCAGTAGCTTTATTTCTAGACACAGTATTACCATTACTACCTACTTGGCTTGGAAGAAAGCATCTTTTATAAATATTCTGTTACCACTTACATGTTTTCTGTGCTGCAAATATTCGGCTTTTGTCAACCCTGCACGAGCACTACAATCTCTCTCCCCCATGCCTTCATTTTCTTTTTTGGGGCTGCAAACAACTGTTTTAGCAGCTGATGCCAATGAGCTTTCCACATTTGAGTCACTTGGAAAGTGACACAGACAGTACTGGGTCAAACATGATCAATTTTCCTTGCCAGCCTAACATGAATTGCCACTGCACATCTGTTATTCCTGCCTTTGTGGAGTCTATTTGCTTTGTTCTAATATGAACCAGAATACACAGCACATTTTCCCTAGATTAAATTTGCAACAGTGACAAGCAAAGACATTTGTCTCTCGCAGGGGCTACTTTTAGAAAGGTTAATGCTGGTCACCGTTTCTGGGGAAACCAGGAACTTTGATAAGAAGCCCTTATGACTAACCTATTTTTAATAACATTACATATTGGAAAAGAATGCAAAAACATGTATCTGTTCCAGACACAGATAATGTCAATATTGTGGTCTTATTTAGGAAAGTTGGCATCTTGGATCTGTGAAAGCCCCTTTCCAAGGCCTCTCTATTTTCTTGAGAGGAAAAAAAAAAAAAGCAAACAACCAATCAACTCTTTTGACAAAATCTAATCTTTAGAATATTCTTCACACAGCGTGCACTTTAATATCCTGGCATGCCTGAAAAGCAAGATCCATGAGCTAGAGGGACGCTATTTCACAAAACAGATGTTTGGAAAAAACGTCCTCCAAGTCGTGATCCTCTGGACTCCTTCATAAGCAAACAAAGAGTATCCCTTAGCTCGATGCACCTAAGCGACCGTAACTGAAGAGACTGAGGACTTGCCATTTACCTTAGGGTTGCCTGGTCACTGCCTCCTTGTTGCCGAACTCTGTATTTAAAGCACAAACGGGAAAGAGTTAAGGTGAACTAGCCAGGCTGCTCTTTGAAAGAGGAAAAAAGGTCATCCACACGGGAAGTTTCAAGGGAAATAAAATGGGAACTTCCAAGCCCGTTCTGTACGGCCCGATATATTTTCTCCTGCAAAGAATCATGGTTTAATTCAAGTGGCTGGGGTCCCAAGGAGAAACTGGAGGGGGAGAGGAGCTTAGCTTTAAAGATAGTTGCACTCTGCAACACCCCTAAAAGATGAGAAAACTGGCACTGAACAGCACATTTAAAGTACGTTTCCAATGGCTAGATTGACGTGATTAGAAGTAGAGTTTTTCTGGATTTTGCACGCCCTCGTGCTTGCCCCGCTCCAGGGCACACGTTAGGTTATGGACACAAAGGTCCACCACCTGAAGAGCTATCAGAAACTTCTGCTCGTGCTCCTTTCTTCAAAGATCATTGTAAACAGCGTCCCCCATTTAAGTCTTTACTGGCAGCTCCAGTGGGGCATGCAAGTTTACCGCCGCAGTATAAAGGAAATTTGAAGATCTGTTCGGAGACCATCTGCTTCTACACAAACGCGTCTGAGGAAATAATTTCTCAGGGCCCTCCCCCCCCCCCCAAGCATTTTTAAAGTACTTTTTAAACCGCTGAAAGCTGTGATCTGTTGCCATCAGTATGCAGACGCCTGAAACCCAATGCCTCTCCCCGCTTTGGGGAGCTTAAAGTCGCCGGTGACGGCGGAGATTTAACAGGCGCAAGCGGCCGAGGAGAGCGGCCTGGCTTTATGAGCTTCGCACGGCGCAGAGGCGTTCGTGCCGCGGCGGCGCTTTCAGCGGGTACCCCCCGCCCCAGCCCCAACCCGCCGCCGGCCTGTTATCCCGCGCCAGGCGGCACGCTCCCTTCCTCGCCCAGGCCGGGAGGATAAACACGTGGGAGCCGTCGCTAGCCCCTCTGCCCCGCTGACATTCGATCTTCACGGTATCTGCAGACCGTTTCAGTAGGGTCAGGGCTTTAATGGGCAAGAGCTCAGCCCCTGGCAGCGAGGCTGACAGCTCGGCGCGAGCCGCCGCGTCCACGGCGGCCTGGCTCGCGGCCCTAGGGGAAAGAGGAAGGCGAAAAACGCTCTTCCCTCTCCCTAAGAGCTGGCGTTGCCCTATTTCCCCCAAGGGAAGTTTGGGGATCTCCAATAGTTCTGGGTGTCCTAACCTGCCGGTCGGGTCAGGGACCGGGCAATGACATGTTTTCGGGTTTGCTGGGCACCCTTTTCGTAACCGCTTGTACATCCTGCCATTTTAATTGCCCTCAGTGAGAGCTTTCTTCCTCCTCCCCTTAAAACTGTTCTACTTTACCTGTAACCCCTGGGGAAAGGTAGGGGGTTAAAGACCCTAATAATTCATGCAAGCAGGCTAGGTTATTCTTTTCGGTATTCATTAACTAAGCATTTATTTGTGCAGTATTTCATTAGAATTGCTGTAGCCCATTCACCAGTTTTATTATGGCCTTCTGAAGTTAGTCAGCCATACTTCAGCCTCGATCAATACAAAAAACAAAAATCCATAATTTTATCCCTGGGGTCTGTATTACACAACCTAGCTCAGAAGACAGGGACACCATTACCCCTACTTCGGCCCATAACTACGATATACTCCCTGCTCAAGCAGTCTGCAAACCACATTTCCCTTTTCGATACGCAGCACTGCCCTAAAACACTTTGAGGCCCTCAAACACAACATAGCCCAGCTCTTGGCGCCAAGCTTCTTCCTGACAAACTGCCTTTGTTGTTTTAAGTCTTTTTTGTACTTCAGCTTCAAGTATTGAAAGCCTTTCTCTCAGGCATGGGCAGAGTGAGGTACAGTCCTTGCTAATCATCTTTTTTTACTGCTGTCATTGCAAGAAGGAAGCTATGATTTTTCAGTATTTACAATCTGTAAGTAAAGGCAAGATACTGCATCTTCCCAAGTGCAGCTATGCCAAGCTGATCACCTCAGCCAGGAAGCTCAGGCAGTGAGGTATCCTGAAAAAACAAGCCCAGTTTAACTCCTATTTCCAGAGGAATTGCTTTCCGCCATGAGCTAGAGAAAGCATGTGTCTGTGCTTTTCACCTGTTCTAATGTCCTTAAACTTCACTGACAACAAGCATCAGCACCTCCAAACATGGACATGACATCCTTCCCCGCAGTGCTAATGTTCTGGAGCAACTGGCTGGTGTGTGTGTGTGTGCATAAATGTATATGTATTTATAACAGCATGTGTGTGCCTGCACACACATGCGTGTGTATAAGCATATATATATATACACACACACGCAAATCTCATCTCCCACGCTTATAGCTTAATATTAGATAAAAATGAGCTTTTCCCTTGGAGACCTGCAGAACTGATCCTGGGAATTTGTGCTGCACAGCAACCCGGCCATAGCCGATTCCACCTCCGCAACACTCCCTTTCACATTTGCCAGGCTTCAAAAAGCCTCCTTACTACCCAGGTTCAGCATCATGAAAACATACAGGTTTAAACTAGAGCTGAAATACCACCACCAGCAAAGCATCCAAATTGCAAGGAAACGCTGCAAAGTAGAACCTCAAGTTCGGCCTTTTTTCTGCATAGGGCATTTACATTTTCCTGAATGAGCACATCACATCTAAAATCAAATTAGTTGCTAAAAAGGTATGACAGGGTAAGGCCAGAAAGGAGGAAATCTTGAGCTCCAGCATGCCAACCTGCTACAAGTGCATACTGCTTCCTTGCAGTTTGAGTACAAAGCAGAGAGCGATGCACCGAGCCACCAGTAGTTAAGGCAGAGAGGGTCAGGAGGGTCACAGTGAGAAGGGGCCAAGCTGCAGCCCAGAACTACCACCTTGGGCACACAGAGTCCTTTGGAGAGAGGCACCTGAGATTTCCAGTCAGGCTAGATGCATAATCCCCTTTAGAGTTAAATAGGCTCCCCACCAGCAGCTTATCCTTCTGTAAGAGAACTGATTTCAAATGTCTTTTTTGTAATTGAAATACATATTATGTCTTCATAGCGGAAAAAATGAAGCAGATGTTGGGGAAGGGAAAAACAAAAATCAAGTGATACACTTAAGATTTATTACACAAAGCCAAAGCAACCTGCCACATGGATGATTTTAGGCACTTTAGTCTCACACAATGGATCTAGAAAAGAAAAGGGAAAGAAGGAAAGAAATAATGCATCTGGTATGATGATGTACAGGCAGATTGCTGTAGACACTGAGCAAGAACATAAAACATGCGCTGCCTCAGTGGGTGCCTCTGAAGCTTCACTTTAAATACCGGTAGGCTCAACAGCATAAAAATACCAAACAACTCGAGTGGGCTGGTGGTCCTGTCAAATAACTTGTTAGCTCAAAACCCAAGGCTTTCCTTTGAGTGAGTTTTGATGGAAAATTTAACAAGTGTTTCCCACAGAAACGTCTCACCAACAGCTCAACCATTCACCAGAAGAGCATTTCAGAATAGTTTTGATTTAAGAGCTGTTGCTGTAATGCCCATGTGGAAGCCAACGGTTATACATCTCACCTCTCCAAATCCTGCTCTGGGGTCAGGCTCCTGTGCCTTGCCACTGTCAGAGGGGAGAATGGGAGCCTAACAACAAATCTTGCAAGGCAAGAAAATAACATTTTTATATATCTATCTATAGAAAGATGTGTGTGTGTATATATATATATAGAAAGATGTATATGTATATAGTAATTATGACTGAAATTTTTCAGATAATCAAGATGTGCAGCAGAAGGTTTAGCTGCAATATTTGACACAGAACTCTGACAAAAATGTGGGCTAGCTTGGAGTACAAAAATATGCTATTAAAAAGAGGAAAAATAAAATTTTTAAGCTAGATTTTTGTGCTTCTTGCCTGTTAGGATGTATCGGTCCTGGTAGAAACTCTCATCCTTTTCATCGTGCTGCAATTGAGAAACAAGGATTTTCCAAAGCAGAAAAAAAAAAAAAAAAAAATCACACCAACCTCCCATGCTCACCCAAACATGCACCAGAACCCCAGATAAGGAAGTGCTGAGCTTAAGTGCAGATGATTGCCATTGCACTTCTGGCTTGATTTGCATACCTTCACTCATACATTGCTGACACCTTTGTGCCTCAAGATCCTGCAATGTATCTATCTTAAAAAAAAAAAAAAAAGTGATACAGAAATTGATACTTTTCTAGAAAAAGGAAACTGATTGAAGCAAAGGTAAGGGCTAAATCCATGTAAACAATAAGACATTTAATTCCCACTGTTTTCTCTGTGCGAGGCATCCATGTAAGAACTGAAGGCAAGCTATTTTTGGCAGACTAATTTAGACTGAAGTGAGGACAACAATCAAGACATGAGAGAGATTTTAGACACTGAAAGTATAAGGAGCAACAGCACGGAGTGGCATTATTGTTCAAAACAGAATAGGCAAAATACATTCAAAAATAATGCCAATAGCCTCTACATCTCAAGTTACACCTCAGAAAAACTGGAGTCATTCTTCACTAGACACAAAAAACTTCATCTTTTAGCTTCTTGCAGCTAGTAACCAGAAAAATATCCCTAGCTCACACCAGAACTACTACAATTTCTATTGCTTTTGTTGATATCATATGGAAATCCTTTTAGCTTCAGTGTGAACTACTAACATCACGTCACGTTTGTGTGCCTTAGCGGTTGAGGGGGGGCCCACAAATTGTAATGCGAGACCACACAGTATAGTTTATTTCAACAAGAGAAGGAATCACAAGGCAGGAAGATATATCTCTTCCATAAAAATAATAAAAACAAACTGCTTAAGAGAGATTCCAATGACGGGCAGCAGTTTTGTCCTGTGCCTATGCTATGCAAACAGCTCTTACTGACCACACCGTATGTGTAGCTTTCAAACAAGACAGAAAATAGTTACTTTCTGAGCCAGAAAGGACGCAGCTTCAAGTTTTGTTTTAGCAGGTATTATAAACGATAATACAAGTGCTCACTTCTATAAAAAGTTATGAAAGCGAGATTGCAAAAGGGCAAGTTACACAAATTCTTCCTCCCTTTCCTCTTATTTCCCATCTTATGGTCTATTTGCTAGCTGTTACATGTGACATGTCACACGGGGCTCTGCTGAGTCGAGCGCCAGACCTCTGACCCTAAGACACTGATAAAGCCATAACTTACAAAAGGACCGTTCAAGACGTTCACAATAACCAGGCTTTGGGAAGCAGCAGCGCCTGCCTTAATCCAGCTGCCTATCTCTATCCTAACCCTGTTATCACAGCCAGAAATAAAAAGGTATTAGCAAAGGAAAGATGTTTTGTGCAGTGCTCTTTCCACTAAATAGGGTTTGTGTCCACCTTCTGCAACAACAGGCTAAGACAGGAGAGGAGGCGTGAGGACAGTCAGCCAGCTGTGAAAGCCACTCAACTCCATGCACTCAAAGAGCAAGCCAAGTGACAGACATTCAATCATTTAATGTCTTCATAACATTCCTCAGCATCAGCTCCTTTCTCTCCCTTCCCTCAAATAAGGCAAGACAGTCTGGAAGCTGCACACTGTTTGCTTTTTGGACTTGGAAGTGCATGGCATGAGGAGAACACCAGGAGAGTTCATCACTCGCAGCGCTGCATTTAGAAAGCAAAAAGACAACCAAACATGGGCAAGGAAGAATAATCAGAGGTTGTTTCCATCTTCCTTTATTCCTTACTTTCTTCTTACCATCACCTTGGATGTTTTTACAGCCTGGCAAAACATATTAAACACTGACATCTTGATTTAGCATTCTCAAGATTCAGCAGTTGTCACATCCATCAGAACTTCTTTACAGACCTCAAATACCTTAAAAAAAAAAAAAAAAAAAAAAAAGAGTCCAACACTTTAAGAGAGTATCTTGCAAGCCAGAAAGGATTAGGGCCCTTAAAAAAAAAAAAAAAAAAAAAACCACAAACCCACAAAAGTTGAAAGTCTTACAGAAAGTGATGATAGTCACAGATCATTAATATTAAAAATTCAAGTACACTCAAGATATCCCATTCTCCTGCACAGATAGTATTTCAGTCAGTCTAAGTAAATCCAATCTGGTATTTACATATTCATCTAAGATGAGATGAATCTCACTTTAGGAATAGAATTGCAGGAGGAAAAAAGATATGACAAGGATGCTGCCATTATCCTAAAAGCAAACATCACTGATCCAGGAAGTTAAGAGATTAGATAAAAAAAAAATCTGAATAAATTAAAGTAAGAAACATACAGTTAAGGCAGTTAAGCAGTCTTAGCATTGGTGTACAGTGAGGACAGACTGTGATTAAGGCATTTAAGTATTTGCATTCCTTGCTTCTTTTAAAGCTAATTTCACCTTTCTGAAGCCCCCGAGTTAGCAATCTTCAGCACTGACTTATTTTAACAGGTTTCTTTTTCTCTGAGAGGTTCCCGCTTTAGAAAGGCCATGTGGACCGCAAGCAAGGACCACTGGCTGGGGCTCCTGCCTGAGGTTTCCAGCACTCTGAGGAAGCCGAGCCCCAAATATCAGGGTGCTATTTTAAGGGGAGACTTACTGGTATGCTGGGCAAGCACAAGACAACTCCCGATTGCCGTTCCTCTAAGGAGGCTTGCAACAACTTTGCAGACCTGCAACAAAAGCTCCCAAATCTGCTCATGGCTCTAGCTTTTAACTTGCAGCACAGCTGTCGGCTTTGGGCTTCCTTAGTAGGCAAATCTTGTGCAAAGCAAGGGTATGGAGAACCCAGTCTCCAAGCCCTGCCAGCACCAAACTTTTGGTGTTCTCTGTGGTTCTGCCTTGTTTCCACCAGCAGCCAAGATTTCAGTGGTAGGAAGGACAATTCATACAGTAATATGCAAGCTACTCAACCGTTAAACCATTCAACCTTTAAAGACTAAAGCTAGGCAGCACAGTTAATCCACTAGTGAAAGTGTACATGTGCCCTTTCTCCCCGTAAGAGTGATGTTTCAGTCGGTAAAGTGCTTGCTGGCAAATTATCTGCAGAAGCACAGTGATAAGTTTCATTATCTCTGATATCACAGTGGACCTATTTAAGAATTTTCAGCCTGCCTGTACCCTACACATAATTATAACATTAAATACAGCAGTTGCTAATCACTTAGCTTAATTACTAGCTGATTTCTTCAAACACATGCAGGCACAATGTTTCAATTATTTTAATTATATGGAAAGTTTCAAGTGCCTGCTTTATTCCATTAAGATCATTCAGAACTTCGTGAAAAACACAAATGCTTAATTCTCTAAATGAAAGTTTTTAATTAATTTGAACTCGGACTAATTAAAAGATTTGCAGATTCCAAGAAGAAATTGCATTGTCAAAAAGCAAGTCTTTAAGACTGCAGATAACATGCTCTATTCTCCATTCAGATTAAAGATGACCCTTCCCTACCTTAAGGGAAGAAAAAACCCTCAACCTTAACTGTGGAATTACTAACAACAACAAGTAATAAAAGTGCTTCACAGGCTTGGGCTCTAAGATACAATCTCTTGAGAACACTGAAATCCATTGCTGCCACTCAAAAATTAATGCACTGGAAACAGGAACAAGAGCTTTATCCAGAGGCAACAGCCTTTGCTTAATCCTCCTCACCTGCCAAACACTTGCCTGTTTGTGCAACACTCCACAGAAGGGGAAACTAATGTCCAGCTATGGTGGCTATCGACAGTCATCTGGCAATAAAATAAGGGAAATTATTAGCTAGATACCCCCACAGAAATGCTAGCTTCAGTGAGGCTGGATAACTCCAAAAAGGGAAGATAAGATATTTTACTTTAGGTTTGTAGCTGAAGAAAGTAAGTCATATGTTCGTGCCATCTCTTCCCCACCAGCAATCACTAGCATCTTTCCTGATCAATTCCAACAATGTTTGGCAACAGGAAAGCATCTCTGGTGGCATTCCTACATGTCAGTAGCTGGCTAGAAGCTGGACTCTCCAATTAATGTCTCTCTACAGCAAAGGCGAGCAGAAGTCAATCTTCCCACGTTTCCTGTACAAGAGCCTCGTTGGCCTCTCAGCACCTCCATATTTTGGAGCCAATATCATTACAGGCGGTCGCTGCTCCAGTGGGGGTACCGCTAGGGCCACAGAGGGACAGAAGCCGACCGAGGTCACCTTTGCATAGAGCAAAACAGGGCTGAAGGAGGACAAAAAACGTGATCCTACATGCATGAGTTTTGCTGCTTTCAGCACCTTCCACTTTTAAATGCGTGAAAAATCATCAAGTCCTTGATCAGCACAAGCAAAGTTGGACATTCAGCATGACAGCTTCACACAGCTGCTGGCAATGAGCTTCCTTCATATATAAATATAGCTAATGTATATAGTGATTGTTGGCTTGATTTCTCTGTTTAGAGTGAGTAATGCATATAGCCATAGTAACCAGCTTCTGTCACAGAGTTATCCTTCTGTTCCAAACTCGATCTATTTGTGCACGAGTCTGAAAAGGAGCTTACATTTTTCTTGATGGGAAGAATAACTGAGGGAAATCTGGCTTCACAGTTCTGCAATGCTCTGCAGAAGTGACATGGAGTGACCTTGGCTATTCTTCTCTAAGTGGTTTTCCAGCATGTCACATGCATCTGTTACCCATTTATCGACCCACTTGAGTCTATAGAAACCAGCCAGTATTCTCTTTGCTAAACAGGGTTATTGAAAATGCAACATCAACACTTGGTAATATCTCCAAACAAAATTCCTAATCAAGGTATAAATAGTTTTAACGTGTTAAATAACTTTTCAATCAGTTCAAAGAATTTCACAGGAAAATAGGAGTATAGCCAGCAGTTACACTAGCACTTTGTTTCCCTCAAAGATATTGCATCCAAGGGCATTTAGCACTTAATGTTTTAATTTTAATATTTTAAAGATACAGACATCCTAAAGCCTTTAACACAAGATGAAAAAAATCCAATTTCATTTGCATACATCAGCATTAGGGAAGTGTTGACACCTGAGCTCTGAACTCAAGTCCCAGAGCTAGGCTTTATTCCTTTTTAAATGGGTAAAACTAAACACAAACTCTCTTGCCCTCTATAGAGGCAAAAATGAAGAGACTGCAAAGAAGGAAGTACACACATACTGCGAAGAACAGTGCTAATCAGCAAAGATTACCACAAAAGGACATGCAGCAAGCACTGCTTTGGTTGTTGAGCTTTCCGCAGTAAACAGGGTTTTTTTGTTTTTTTTTTTGTTTGTTTGTTTTAAAGATATGAAATTAATGATTCAGATGGCAGCTTGGAGTGCAGACCTGTGCCTGGAAGAGAGGAAAAGCCTGCCTCCATCCCCAGAAACTACTAGACAGAGACCTCAGCAAGGGGGAATAATATAAGAACAAGCTCAAAGCTATTGGGATTTTCTACAATTACATAGCACATTACTGTGTGGGAGTGGAGCTGGCCACATGCATGAATTGTGGAAAGCAACTGATTTTAGCAAGCAGTAAAAGAGGCTTGACCTAAATGGTTGAGCTGAACTTTGCCTTGGGCTAAAGACAAGTGCATGAGGAATTAGCACAGCTCAGCTGACACTCAGTAGCCCATTGACTCCTACTGACTTGTTGGTATTCCTTTACCCCTAAAAGGAGTGAAGAAGAGGAGCTCTGGCTCTACTAAGCATGTTTATTAGTAGAGTCAGACCAGTGCTAAGGACATCGGGGTGTAGTACCAGGGCAGCACTAAGTACTATGGGGAGGAAGGCAAGGGGACAGAGACAATTCCTCTGCTGAAATTTCTGAGTTGGTGTTACTGTCAAGTTGTGAGGCATCTTTGTAGCCATCTAACAAAAAAATTACTAGTTCATATCAGTGGTATGAATGGTCATTTGTTTAATATTTCATCCAGCAAAGATTCCACCCCCCCCCCCCCCCCACTCAGGCACATGTCCTTACTTGATTTGCCCGAGACTGTTGAGGCTTAATGAGTCTGGGAGAAATCCAGCAAAATGTTATCACTGAACAGCAGCTAGAGACTAATGCCAGACTTAGCTACCTGATTTAAAATTTTATCACACTTCAACACCACAAAGAATGGAAAATACTTACTGAAGATTAACACCACTCCTCCTCTCTCTCCACTAATCACTTTTAATCACTTTAAGATTTCTACCTTAAGTTCTGAGAAACAGAAGAATCTGGGGGGGGGGGGGGGAAGGGGATGAGGATGGAGGGAACACTCCAGTTTCTATAACATAAGTCATCTCATGTTTCTCAACTAGCAGGACAAAAAACACTTCAACGGACCTACGCACAGACACCTGTTGGATAGGCAGGATGTTTTTGTTGTTGTTGTTTTTTTTAAAGTCATAGACATCACAACTGCTATTAAAATTCTTATAGGAACTCACAGCACTGACATTTTAAACATTCCCCCTCTAACCTGAGACTTATTGATATAAAAGGTCATTTTTCTCTCAGCAGGATATTAAGAAAAGATAGAGAAGACTTTTGGAGTATCACCCTCCTATAAAATGGCAACATGGTCTCCTGGAGAACTTCCGCATCTCAGGACTGGCACTTGCTTGGCCTCAACCAAAAGGTTTTTCACCCTCTGGTAACAGCCCTTTGCAATCCTCCTTGTGGGCAGACTCGGTAAGCTAGCAAAATTTTATCTACAGTTTAGGGCTAGCTGCTGCCCTCTCTTGTCACCAACTCATGAATAAACATGACAGTATCAGGCTCTGAGTAGTTAGGTTCATAATAAACAAGGCTTAAGAGATGGAAGAGGAAGGGGGAAGGAAAAAAGGGAGGGAGGAAGAATCGAGTACTCCAGGCTGCAGAAACAGCACTAAAATCGGAGGCTGTGCGACCTCACGTCAGCACCTGCGCACGTAAGTGCTCTGCTTCCAGGGATGTGATTAGATGCTATTTTTCCCCGGGGGCTCCGCCTCATTCTGCATAGGAGATAGGCCTGCGTGGGGAGGAAGGCAAAGTCAGGTGGTGACGAGACAGGGCTATCTGCATGCCCCTTTTCACTGTGTTGCAGAAGCTGCCTTCTGCATGAGTCAGAAGTGAGGAAAGAGAGATGATTTTAAGATTCAGGTAATTACTTGCTGCCTTAGTAAGCCAGAAAGCTTCCCCAGAGTACCTGTGCGATGGCAAGCAAGCCATTTACACCAACCTTTAGACAGACAACCACTGTAACTGGTTTTGTTTTCTATATAACTAGGTAGAAACCCCCTGAGCTTGCAAAAGCCTTTCGATTTTCATGGAAATGCCGAGTGGAAGGACATGGAAGTACCAGTGCTGCAGCAAATCCATCAGGCACCATACTTTCAATAGGAGATATTTCATATACATATGTATACATACGTACACACCCACACGTGAGAGATGCAACAAAAGGCAGCTACCAGCATTTCAAATAAGGATCTTCAAATTAGCAGATACTCTACCTCAATCTGTCTTTTGATTGTCTGTTGGTAACACGAGGGTAAAAGTCACAGAGGTACTGTGTGAAGATATTGTAAAGACAAATACCATAAAGAAATGAATGAGTCTAAGAAAGGGGGTATCCATTAGATTTATCTTCATCTGTTTAATAGCTATCTATTGGCAAAGGTCCTTCACATGTGCACAAGGGCAGTCTCAAAAGCAGCATGCGTTTGAGCCATTGCAGGCTGCAGCCACGTTCTGCCCATGCAGAGAGGTATTTGGAATACCAGCATAAATGTTGCACAGAGTCAAGTAGCCTGTTGCATCTCTGGGAACAAAAACAGTCACCTCAGAGGACAGCACGTATCAACCAGCTCAAAGATTGGGCTCTCTGAGCACACTGTGCCTAAAAATACATGGCACTTCAGCCAAAGACATTAAACAGGTCAAGGAGTGACAACAGCCACACCTGCAGACAGGGTGCTGTTCCCCAGCATCTTAACCCTCCAAAAATAAAATCACTTCTGCTCTTGCCAATGAAAGATACAAAGGAGTTTACTCCGCCTTTGCGGAATATAAGCAAGAATATAACGCAATACCTTGAACCATATACTGAAGAATTTTTCACTGTACTGAAGCGAACAGTTAAACTGGTACTAAAATGAGCACAATAGCTCTGAGAATTCCTACTGCCTTCAAAAGCCACAGCAAGGGATATACACAAGATGAGGCGAATCAGTACAAGTAAGAACATTCAAGGCTTTTTTTTTGGCAAGCTAGATACAAGCACAATTGTTAGATTTGTGATAAAAATAAACCAAATATGTTTTTCTAGGCTTGATCCTCAGGATATAAAAAAAGAAACAATTAAGGCACTTGATATCACACATAAGCAAGCAGCAATGTTTGCTGACCTTTTTTGGCCCACCCCAAGAGTAAACAAAATTTATTGTAACTGAGCAGCATGGGACTTTTTTTTTTTTCCAGGGCTTATCATAAGCCTCTGGGTTTTTAAATTATAATAGCCTTATACTTCCTTCAAAGGCTATAGGACTTTCTGGCTGCACTATAAAACACAGCTGAAATGCTACACTCGCGTATCAATATAAACAAACAATACACAGATATATTATTCTAAAGCATAACCCAGCCAAAACAACAGCTGCTTACTAGCAAAATTAGTTTTTAATAACTTAATGCAGTGCAAAACCCTAAAACACATTGTTAGCTTAGTTACTCTGAAGAAAAATTTAACTGTGATACAGTAGTTGCTCTCTCACATAAAGACTCAGCTATGTATGGAGAAACCAAGGGCTAGCCTTTCCTGCTATGCAGGAGATCCCAGCATTATGAGGTATTTGGTTTCTTTGCAGAGATAACCTTTTCAGAGATATACTTTGTCTCAGAGAAAGAGGATCCCACAGAACTTAATCATAATATTTTAAGTGACAAGCCACAGGCTGGAGTTGGAACAAAGAGACTTTGTATCATGAGACAACCACATTAAAATAAAGCTGCAATCCACTATTATACTATAGTAGATGAACTAAGGAAATCTGAGACTTTCCACTCCTATCAATTTCCTTCAGACTAGGTGGCATTATTCCCCCTTCCCTCTCATTCCCTTTTTCTTACCCCACAGCACAAGTAGTGCTGGTGACATCTTGCATGGACAGCAATAGCACTGGCCATCTCCCCAGCTCCCCGTACCACAATAAGGCTTGTGTAAACCACTCTCTGTCCTCAAACACTGAGGAGTTCACATCTGACACCGGTTTTAAAAGGAGAAGACATTTTAAAGCTGAACAAGCAAACAAGCAATGCATTCAAAAATCCATCTAAATCATAATAGCTATAACGTCCTCTCCTGAGCGATGTATGCTGTCCTTGGACCGCGGCTGATTTCGTCCACATAGCATGTTTTTCAAGCTAGGCTAGCACCTGCACTGTAAGACTGCAAGTTCTGTAGCAAATGAATTCAGGCTTCCTTACTCCCAGCAAGGTGCCTTACTTCCAGCACCACCTCTTTTTCCAGGCCATATTGAAAGTACATAAGCCTATAGCGGAGAAAGTTATTGCATTAGCTTTATTGCAGTTTTCTCTTTTCAGTGGTTTCTCCACAAACCTTCTGTTTAAGAGGGAAGATAGGCACAGAAGGAAGAACACAGCATACAGGGTGGTTGTTACACGTTCCTCCTGAAGGGAAGGGGTACTGGGACAAACACCGAGTTTGAATAAAGATATACTCATCTTACCAGAGAAATGGGCAGAGGAAGCTCATGAAATTCAGCAAATGGAAGTTCAAAGTCCTGCACCTGGGGAGAAATAATCCCATGTCCCAGTACTCACTGAGCACCAAGCAACTGCAGAGCAGCTTTGCAGAGAAGTGCCTGGGGGTCCTGGTGGACAAGTTGACCATGAGCCAGCAATGTGCCTTGTGATAAACAAGGCCAGTGGTATCCTGGGCTGCATTAGGAAGAGCACTGCCAGCAGGTCAAGGAAGGTAATCCTTCCTCTCTACTTGGCCATAGTGAGGCCACACATGGAGTGCTGGATTCAGTTTGGGGCTCCCTGCTACAATACAGACATGGACACAGTGGCAAGACCAGCAAAGGGCCATTAAGATGATTAAGGGACTGGAGCTTCTGGTGCCCAGAGACAAGATAAGAGACAATGGGCACAAACTGAAACACAGGAGGTTCCATCCGTACACAAGAAAACACTTCTTCACTGGAAGAAATTGCCCAGAGGGGTTGTGGAGTTTCCATTCTTGGGGACATTCAAAGTCAGACTGGATACTGTCCTGAGCAACCTGCTCTAGCTTGACCCTCCTTGAACAAGGGGTTGCACCAGATGAGCTCCAGAGGTCCCTTCCAATCTCAACCATTGTGTGATTCTGTAGCGTATTTTTACATTTACATTTCCAAAGACATGTTCAGGGAAAAAGGTCCACTGTTACAAGCATAGCATCTGCGATGTTTGCTCAGAAAGCCACAGAGCCCAACAACACTGAGTTAGGAAGACAGACCATAAACTGGTAGCAACACATCACATAAGGTCCCAGAATTTGCAAACTTCTGCTTTCAGACAAAAAACTAATGCCATTTAAAAAATAAAAATGAACTTACACACTTTTAATCTCAAACTTGCATTTACAGTTCAGTTAGGTGGCCATACAGGCATTAGGGGAGATAGTGACATTAATGCGACGCTTGAAATGTTCACAGTAAGATAAGGTACTGTCAACTGACCACCAACTCCTCAACCAAGATTGTCAGTTAATCCCCAGTTCAAAGGACATGCCAGAAGAGGACACGAGGCAGTTTCTCATGAAAAGTTTAACAGATCACATATGCTTTAGCTATACAAACAGAAGTTGGACCTAAAAATGAGGATCATGCTACTTAATTATTTCTGCTCTGCAACAGACACCCTCTTTCATTAGGGGCCTAACTTTTGCTGCAGACACAAGAACAATCCAGACTTGCCATTTTCAGGTGGGAAACTACCTTACCCTGCTTGTCAGGTGTGGTCCAAAGCTACATAGTTACACAACCTGCCATACAGTTTTCAGTGTGACATAATCCTGAGTCCGACTAGCTGTGTCACATTTGTACATATTCCCAAGCAAGCAGCCAGTTTACATTGGACTGGGGTGGAGAGGTAGGAATCTGCCTCTGAGGATGCAAAACTGGCAGTCTGTTCCCAACTTCATTACCCTGCAGAAGGGAAACTCTGATGAGAAAGAGTTGGAAGGGACGTCTGTTTCAGACAGTGAACAAATTTGAAGATGATTTCAAAAGCAGGCAGATGGGAAGGCATGGAGAAGTTTATTTTTATAGAAAACAACTTCTCAGGGTTGAAAGCATTCCTTGTGAAATACGTACTTGCCTAAAAATAGTTGATCTTCAGATGCCAACAAACTCTATTCCTTTTTCTTGGAAGCGAAGGCAGAGAACCTCTCCTTACATCTTCAAACAAACACCTAAACTGAACCCATAAAGCTGGGCATTGGTAGCTTCTGCGGAGGTTTTTCACACTGACTTGCACTTATTCTAGAGAAGTGCACTGTTAAAGAATTCCTGGAGAACTAGGCACTTACCTCAGAATTGAGGAAACCGTGATGACAAACAATACATAACTCCTGGCCAGCTATTAACTCAAAGCTTTTGGTACAGCTGAACTGGTACCACAAGAAGTGGTTTTTAGACTTCTGTGCTCAGAATTTCGTATTTTCTTGACACCATCTCTCAACAAGTTCTACTACTCAAGGTCTATTACTCAATCAGTATTGAATACTTCCTAAATTTTATCGAAAGTATTAGCTGTTCGTTATGTTGCTTCTTATAAACAGGCTTACTTACCACCACTTACATTTAAGATCATTTACTAATGCAAAGCCATGCTTTCAGTTTATAAAACTCTTAAGTTCTACTGTTTGTGGAGGATATTAACAATTAACTATTTTCTTAATAATGAAGTTAGGAAAATTCCAGTCAAAGTTTCAGAACCTCAGGAGAGACCAAAGAGAAGGGAAGCAGTAAGACAAAGACAACGTTTATCAGATGCAGTAGTGAATGGTATCAACCCCAAACTGTTGACCATCTCATTATCCCAAAATAAACCAAGAATGAACCAGACTGTACAGCAACACGCACTCCAAGAAAAAGAAATACTGGTTTCACAGGATTCAAACAATGTATAAATGATGTATACAGAACCACACGCTGAATGCAAAACTTTCTCCAAATTATGCAGGATAAAAGGCATTTACTTCCAGATAATACAACTACTAGAGTGCCTGATTTAGAGACTTGAGGTTGCTCTGCAGTAAGACAGCTCAAGAGTCTATACATTTGTAAAACAAGCAATTGACACCCTGCCATAACATAGATAATTAAAGATGGACTCTATCGAATAGCTGTTCGTTATGCTGGCGCCAGTTACTCTCTGCACTAAATGAGGGAGGGAGCCTGAGGGGGAAAAAAAAAAAAAGAAAAAAAAACTTACTCCAATAGCATATTACATACAGCATGTAACAGAAATGAGAAGTGCACAGGGAACCTTATTACAGAACTATTTTCAATGTTAATAAAACTCAATCTACCTAAAAGCAAAGAACAAAACAGCTATTTCTCTGCATGAATTAAATACAAAAAAGCTACAGATCTTTTTCCTATGGGGAGGAGAGTTGTATGTTTTAAACTCAATTTTAAACAATTTACTTGCTAGTTCCAGTAGCCACTATTCATTTGGAAAACCACTGCCAGCAAGGAACGCAGAACTGTTGTCAAGGGAGTTTAACGCATCCATGCATTTGTTTGCTATGTATTCCAACAGAGCTCAGCAACACTTGGCTTAGAGCAATAACATACTGAAGCAGCACATTTTCCAGGAAAAAACTCACCAATCAATACTCATATATCGTGCTTCTTACTGTGGATTCTGTTATGCCAGCTCCAGAGATTCACCTACCATTTTCTGGGACCATGAAGCTTTATTGAATAACCTTACTCCAGTAAGCAACTTGCTTTTTTAAGGGGAATGGGATGGGGAAAATAGCAAAGTCAGACCTGCACTTATCAGTTTAATTAGTAACACACTTGACATTTTAATTCCTGTTTGAATTCCTTTACACAAGCAGTTTTCGGCAGAAAGTTAGCACAAACCTTTCCCCGTGATCAAGAGACTTAAGCAGAAATGAATCCATGTCTGCAAGTTTACTTTGACGCTCAAACTTATTAACCCATTAAACTCAAGTAAAAATTTATGGCTAATGAAGCTTGCTTTCCCATTTGAGTTTTGGAAAGTCTAACAACAAAAATCCTTACCTCAGCAATTCTGTTAACACTTCTTCTTTTTTTTTTTAAATCTTCCTTAAGCAATAACTGGGTTTTATGCAAAAAGGGAGTCAAACTGCATGTATTCTACTCTGAGCGGGCAGTTATCCTGTAATTTACCTCACTTAACAGAATACAAAAGACAAAGAAAATAGAGCAATTTTTTTTTTTTTTAAATACTCGTAGTCTTCATAGAGACTAAAACAATGTCTACAATCTTACCTGTGGTTAAGTGATAAGAAATATATTTCAGAAACAAGTTATAATAGATACAATTCATCTGGTGCTGTATAATTGCAACTGAATGTACAAAGCTCCACTTAGACGTGAGTTGAGCAGATTCATTAAGATACATCGATTATACAAGTGAAAAACATAAGGCATCTCAGATGTATTAAAATCTAGCCATTGCAAACTAGATACAAATAAAGGCAGTAATGCTACAGATAAGGATATATATTAATCAGCCAGACCTCTGGTAGTTCTACCAAAATACAGCTATCAAAGTAAGAATTCTGTCAACTGCTAAAAGACACGTTTAGTCATGTTATATTGAAGCTAAGAATATGAAAATGTTTTTCCACTCAAAAATGCACAAGTTCTAGCACTAGTCTTTCATATGAAAGTACATTTTTTAAAAAAACAAGCATCTTCATGGTTATACTACAAACAGTATATGAAATCCTATTTATGTACAGCAAAAATGCACAATGCTGACAACAGCTAGTGTGTACCAGATAGGACTCTCAAAAGAAAGTGCAAATCCTTTTAAAGAATGAGAAAGAGTGTTGTAGAACTAGGAAAATATTACATAGTATTCTAACAAATATTTGTAGATTCATATATTTCATATTTCAGCATACTTTCTATAATTGATAGTACTTTCTGATAATCATTCAGGTTTGTATTCTACTCGTTCTAATTCCTATCACCTCATAATTTGAAACACCTCCACATATTTACTACATGAAGCATGTGCACCAATAAACTGAAATATAGCTTTCAGTGTAACAGGTTCTAACTTGTATAATCCATTTTCTATGTTTTTATCTTAGACATCAGGAAGCAACATTGCACAAATAATACATGGTATTCAGAAGAGTAAAAATTAACAAGATGAAATTATAAAAATGCTTAACCTTTCCTTAATGAAGCATACTGCATGTCTGACTGCCAGTAACAGAATGTACAGACAAAAATTCCGTGACTCCTGTTGTCCCTTTGCAGGGCTAGGAATGTTAGTCACAAAAACACAGTTGAATCCAGCTCCCAATACAGATGATGGTAGTTCTACAAGACCATCAGAAGACCTATTTGCTATAAAATAGCTCAGACTTTTCAAACCAAAGCTTCCAAAATACTAGTTTTTCTTCTCAACTGACAGCCAAACTACTTCAATTGTAGATGACTGGGTCTTTTTAGCCTGACAATACGCTAACTTCAAGTTTAAAAATCTTTACATATATTTATACATATATCTAAAATACTAAAACCTTAACTAGAGAGCCCTATAAACTGAGGTTCACTGTTTCAGCACTTAATTTGCCACCACTTAAACTGTGAATCATTGCTATCATATGGGAATGTTTCTGCAGTTGTTCTTGCTGTACTTTCACAATAGCTTCTTTTTCTTCCAAACGTCCTTCCAACTGAGACTTTTGAACTTCCAGAGAAGATGCCTACAGAATAAATAATTTTTTCAGTTGATAGTGGAAGAAGTCTCAACATACACAATGCAGTAATTCAGTAAGCAATTAAAATGACTGCTTTAAAATGGTTTTGGAAATATCTTCAACTCTCACACAGCTTCACACTTGGTGCCTGTGAATGATTACAGCTACTGCCACACTTTAAAAGGTTAGATACCAAAGGGAAAGCACTAACCCTCATATTGTTCTGCTTAAGGGACAGAAGTGTTCATAAGCCATCCATATTTTATTTCAATCCACACAAAGCTAGGTATTTGCTAATAGCAGGGGAAATATTTGCTATATATTGGCAAAAGTTGCCTGGGGAGATTAGGCTGTGCTGCAATTCATAGAAATACTGCAAATGCTTTAATAGACCACACAGTTCTTTATGATTACTGACCAGTTTGCACAGAAGATGACCCTCTGCCTTGTGAATTAATAGGGAGCTGAATACACCTCCAGGCAAAAGACATGCCAACTGCACTGCAGTATTTTTGTTTTTGATTTGTTTTTATTTTTGTTTCAGGGTATGCGTGTTCCTTAAATTCAGGCTCAGCTATTCAAAACTCAAAAGGTATATATGATTAAAGCTAATAGTATTTCTTCTTGTCCACTACACATACTGCTCTGTTTTCTTTAGCCACTTCTACTCTGATACAGATTCTCCAACTCTATAGTTATATAGATACTTAAAATTCCAGATTCTGGGGTGCAGGTGAAAACGATTCTTACCTTGATACTTAGTTCTTTCCTTGCTTGTTCTGTTTTACTTAATTCCTTTCTAAGGAGATCTATAGTTTCTTCCATATCTGTTTTTTCTTTCTGTCGAGCTTTCAGTTTTTCTTCAAGACCTTTTATTTTTTGTTGCAAGCCTTAAGAAAATCAACACATTACAAGATGGGTTGCCAGACTTAGAATAGAGCTACTTAATTGCCTGTGAAATAAGGTTTTTTTTTTTTTTGTTTAAAAAAAAGACCCAGCATGGCAGCTAAGTGAATTACTGAGTACTGCCATCTACTGCTAAGTTTTAATGGCTATTTCTCAGTCATTTACTAAAGAGTTAAGTTAAATTCTTGCAATTTACACTTCCTATAGAAAGTAGTTCTAATGGACATGCTCTGAAAAGATCCTGAAGGAATGTCTGATACTGTGCAGAGATTCAGTGAAATCCATGTAGCCTGGAGAGTCACATGTAAGTATTCTTTCAAACAAAAACAAAATATTTAATCTGTTTCATGCAATTGTTGTCTTTGGTTACCTTTAAAACTTACAAGTCATTTACTTATCCAGGATACATAAAAACCATCTGCTTAATCTAGTTAGCTCTGTCAGTCCAATGAAGTTTTAGTAAGCGACTTACTTGCTATTTTGCCATCTCTATCCTGTAGCTGTAGTACTAATTCTTTTCTGTTATCTTCAGTTTCTTTCAACTGTGCAGCAGCCCTAAAATTGCAGAGAAAAAGATTTAATAATCAGGGAAGTTAAAATAAATAAAAGATAGTGACGTTACTGTGTTCTAACAAGTCAGAAGGGTTTTTGTATCAATTCCAACTGCTGTCAGGAGCTCAAAATCAAATCTACACAACTATGAATTTGCAGGGTGTGGGTACAGACAGATTTCCTGATTTTGCAGAAGATATCTTTCCAAGTAGTATTAAAGTTTCACAAATAGGAACCATAACCCCTTAATTACATGGGTGAAAGGTACCTCAGACCTATCTTAAGCCATTAGTTTGGGGAGGGGGGGAGGGATTTATGTATGTATGTATATAAGTATATTATATACAGAGGCCTCAATGCTAGTCTTATGGTCAAGAAAGGAAGTTTTGCACCACAGAGAGAATACTAACCATCACTATTTATGATGCAATTTGTTTTTAAAGCAAATCATGTATTAATTTTATTTATTTGCAAACAAAAACCTTTAAGTACTTCCACTGTCAACAGCAATATTTCATATGATTACAGAGAAACCTTGCAAGCTAAAAGGAGATGTGAAAAACCTAGGTGATAATAGTATTTAAGAATTAAGAAAACACATCCCCAAACCACCCTTAAAAAAAAAAAATACAAAAACCTCTATTGTTTTCATTAGACTTTTCTTCCTACTGTCTCTATAGCCTTTACGTGGAATCCCTCTCCTCCCCAACAGGAAAAGAAAACAAAAAATTATGGAAGTGACTACTACAGATTTTCACCTAATACACATATCAAGTAACCCTGAAGCTAACTACACTTCTCAGATGTTACTTAAAGCACAGAAAACGGAAAGATTGAGACTAAAGTGCAATTTAGTTTCACTGTTTTATCTTTAATTTGCTTTAAAAAAGACTGTGAATTAAACTTACTTGTCATTCTGCTGCTTGAGTGATTCATTTAGTTTTTTCATTGCTTCTACTTGTTTATTTAGTGAATTGCATGTAACATGCAGATCTTTATATTGTCTTTCAGTTGCTTCATGTCTACAAAAAAGTTAGAGGGTTATATTTAAAAAGGGTAAGTGTTTTTGAAGAGCTTTTACTTTAACAGTTTGTCAAAAAAAATACTTGACATCATCTGAGCAATCATCCCGTTCAAGCTAAAAGCAAAGTTGTGGGGGTTTTTTGTTTTTTTTTTTTGTTTTTTTTTCCATAAACACAGATAAAAAACAAGCTTCGGGGGACCCCTTCTGTATCCTTAACAAACATCAGGAAGCAATTTTTCTCTAGCAAAAAACTCCTAGGGACTGACAAATGAATATGCTGATGTCTTTAGAAATCTGGCATACACAGATTGCTTTTCACAGCCATCTTTTAAGGAACACAGTCTCTAAACTCCAGTTGTCTGGTGATGCCACAGACTGAAAACAGTGCGGAAGACAAACAATGCTTCCTACCAAAAGCAAAATTCTCCCCCCCAACGTCAGTTATTTGAGTATTTAAGGAACAGCATTTAAAGTATGCAGATTGTTTAGAAAGTAAGTTCTCGCTTTATAATCACATTGTAAGGATCATCAAGATATCTTTTTCCTTCTTTGGAGAATTTACAATGGCTAAGTACTAGACTGAGACTGTTTAACTTCATACACAACTAATCAAATAAGTATATGCTCGTAGAGCATGCGGCTACATACAATTAAAGCAAGAAAGAATGCACTTCCATAGCAACTATACTAGATGCTTACTCAAGAAGCTCCATAATGGACAGAATAAATCACTTAAATGCATTCCGCCCCTCCACCCCCATTACTCCCTTATTGGTTGTGATATGCCTTCAAAATTGTCTAACACAAAGTTTGTTCCCATTAAGTTAGAGCCTTTCTGAATTTTATCAGCTTCTTGGCCTTGCTGACACCTAGTGACAAGATCAACTCAAATGAGTTGAAAAGCCAAAGCTCTTCTTGCTTTTCTTCTCTCACAGCATATTCTTTTTTCTGTAAAGAAAGAAATAGTTTCTATCCTTGTGTATGTTTTATGCCTCACACGCCCTCTTTTTAGCTTAAGATCCTGAAGAAATAATATATATAATATATAAATGTCACTGGGGAGACACAAGGTGGTTTCATCCTCCCCATCTCACTTTTACCCAATTCCTGTCAAATTTGCTACAGAAGAGATCACGAGATGCAAACTCCTACCTTATACAGGCATACCATATTAGCTGCTTCTCTAGACTACTCATAGCATATTGTCAAGATGCCATATAAGATCAAAGAATGACGCTGAGCATATGGCATAACACTACTAGAAATCAAACACTGTTAGTTGTGTTTCTTGGAGAACAATTTTTATTTTTTATTTTTTTAAATATACAGAGCTCTTGCCATTTCCCGAGCTGGACCTTCAATAGCTACAACTTTAGTTTTCAGACTCCATTTAACATACTAACTTCCTGAATGACTTAAAGGTAGCTGATCTACAAGCATGGGGAAAAAAAGGGAAAATTTCACTTTAAACTACAAAGCAGCATGTAGTGTTGTCCTTCGAATGTACTTAGCCCAGAAAAATAAAGGACTTCATCACTCCAGCTGGATATGAAGTATTTGCTTAGAGATCTTAAGCTTCTTACCTCTGAAGAAGATCAACAGAGGATTTTTTCAGTATTTCATGTTCTTCAGCAACTGTCTGTAGTTTTCTGTTGTGTTGAAAGAGTTGTTCAATATCATTTTGCGCCCTTTCAGATTCCACCTGCTGAGCTTTCAGCAGAACATTAAGTTCTTCATTTTTTCGTTCTGCATCCTTCAACATTGCAGCAAGAGTTCTTGCCTTTGAGTGAGAAAAAAAAACCAAAACAATTGCAATCAATTGTTTTACAAGCTCCTTTGTAATGGTATGTTCGATATCAAACATAACGTTGGATACCTAATATGATAGGCGTATGTCTCTAACGTTAAAATACCATCAGTTATGTTGAGAGGATTTCTCTCACCAAATATTAGCTAAAAACCAGGCAATTAACTCACTCTAAAGTCCTTTAGCTCCCTTTATAGCCAATGTGAGGGGGAAAGGGACGAAAAAGATCAATACATGTATTCCTTTGGTTAAGTTGCAGCCTGAGCTAGTGAGTCTTTATAATAAAGTTTAAAGAATAAAAATGATTATGAGCTTTCAAAGCACACCTCACCCACAAACACCCTAGTGATGCAAGATTTATTTGAAAGTTGTTCTTCCTACGAAAAGATGACAAGTGATTAAATGGCACAAACAAGAAGCTGTTCTACATACACTGGGTAACTCCATATATAATTCTAGCAAGGGCTTTTGTTTGTTTCAGAGATTAGTATCATCAGATTAGTTAACACTAATGGTTAACCAATCGTAAAGGTAATCAGTACAGCAGATCAGTTTTGTTGACTTCCTATAAGGGAAAAGAAGATAAAGAACATTGTTCTAAAGAACAATCCAAAGGAAAACAGGATGCTTATGATGACATATTAAGATCATCCTAAATTGTAAGCATAGCTTAGCTAAGCAGTAGAAAGTTTCATATGTGCCATCACAGTTAAAGCTACCCAGACAAGCACCATTCATCTTCACCCCAGAATTCCAGAATGAGGGTCCTGCTACTCACCTCAGACTCAGCTTGGGCTCTCTGACATCGGTACTGAGCCATAAGCCTATCAGCCTGAGCCAGTGCCAACGCCTTTGCCTCCAAAAGGTCTTGCAGCCTGGTTTCTTTAGACTGCCCACAAAAAAAAAAAAAAGAAAGCCTTTTTCAATAAAAATTTCTGTATGTGCAGACAGGAATGCATTCACACACACTTTAGGTCATACTCACTGCTAATGCTGACAGCTTCTGCTCATAAACATCCATTATGTCAGATATTCTCATATCAGCAATTGGCTCCTTCATCTGTGGAAAATTTTGCAGCAGCAGTTACAAAAGTTAAGTTTGTAAATACTGAAACAGGTAATGTTCATCTGAAAAGTACAATAGTTTCTTGAATTATACCTGACCAGTAGCTTTTTTTTTTTTAAATTCTTATCCGCTTATCTGGAACTATCTGCTCAACTGCATCTACCTGACTTGCAGAAAATCTGAATAGTTAGACTAGTTAGGTCAAATAGGATGAACCTGCAGAAGATTATTAGCCAGTCACTATGAAAAGATAGTATCACATCTACAGCGGTTCCCCTTGGACTATCTAATCTTTGCTAACTCCTGGAGAATTAATTAATAGGACATCTATCTAGAGTAGTTTGCCCTAATGTCAACATGACAGAACACACATGGCTAAAAATCCTTGTTTATACTCCTCAGCCTTGTCAATGTCTGGATTATCAGAAAAGATCTTAGACAGTTATTCTGAAAATACACTATCCAGAACAGGACTTGTTATTCTAACTCATTTACTTACTAAGGAAGTTTACCTTGTACAGTTCAATAAGCCCTAAGTGCTTATTTAAATATGCACTCAAGTCAAGTGAGAATGCCACTTGGCGATTTCAGGAGATTCTTCCTTAAACAGTACTAGTATAACAATTCTGAGCAGCTGTTCACGTACACAGGTGCATGACCAAGTGTAAATTACCCCAGCTGTTCATACAACAAATGCCTACTGAAAAGGTATCATCTCCGCACCAACTTAGAACAATTGCATAATTGGTGTTTTTTTTTTTTTTTTCCCTCCTCCGAGATTAACAGTAGACCCCACATAACCGCAGTCTTCGGCTCATTTCCCTGCCCCAACACCAGAGACCAATAATTTCTTTTCTTGCTTGCAAACTCGTCATCTCCATGACCTTTTAAATATTACTACAAGTAAAGCTTATGCAAGTTCCCTTCACTTTCTCTGTACAGTCACTCTATTAAAAGATGGTTTTCAAATATTTTACACACATCTGAGCTTCACACAATATATAGAATGCACACAGGGCTGAAGTACTGTGCATTTTAAATTAATGCACATCAGTGTTTAAATAAGGCATTTTTAAAGGAAAGTTCTACTAATGAGAAGGACTAAGAAATAATTCACTGAACAATCAATAACATTTTTCCCTTCTCATCAAAAATCGAAGGAGCTGCAGGACATGTTACATTACTGGAAGCTAGTGAACTAATGCTGTAAAGCACCTGTGGCTACTTTGACTTTTATTAATAAATACGCAGCAGTGCACCTACAGACTGTCACACGCAGTACTGAAAAGAATTATCAATGAGAGTATCCAGTGACAGGGTAAAAAGTAAGCCAAGGCAGTCACTTGACCTCTTCCACTATTATTCCAGTAACTGCCTAGAACTGGTAGCTTGCTGAGCTTCATTCTAATCAATGACAAAAAAGAGCGAAGGGTTGCAAAGCTAAGGCAGGAGGCAACGGCACTAATATAGTTACCGAGCCCTTATTAGACACTTCCTGTTCATTTTGTTCATTTGCATACTGTTCTTTCAAGTCAAAAGAAAGCAGCAGTAACAATCCATCACTGTCTAAAACAGCTACAAAGCAACTACCTTGCTTTGAACAGAAAAAGGAAAGCATCCAGCATCTGACAGTACGGTCCCTTTAACAGGGGAACTGTATGTGGTGCCTATTCCACCATCTCATCTACAATGCATGTTGCTGCAGAGGAAAGTAAAACTTTTCTAAAGTAATAACATTGCCTTCACAGGAATACCACAAAGATTAAAATACAAATGCTAAAGAGCCACCAACAAGCAACAAAAGGAAAACGTTCGTATGCCTGTTTAAATGTGCAAGAGATGCACCATAGTCTTATAAAGCAGCATAATCACCTCTCTTGGGGGGGGAGGGCACTCATTGTACCCATCCCAGCAAGTCTACATAATAGTGTGACTAGATCTGACATCTGCCTCCACAGGACAGCTAAAAGAGTATGGGCAACTCCACTGGAGAAAGATCTCAGCAAGGAGACTACCTTCTGATATAGCACAAAAATTTGAGTTCTGCTCAGGAGCTCAGTAAAAGCAGCACATTCCAAATAGGCAGGAATCTACACTGATTCCAACTGATACGTGCACTGTAGCCTTTCAGTAAAGTATCAAATATTTAATAAGCATGCATAAATTCTATTAACCTCTAGTCCAGAATGGAGTTTCTGTATTAACTCCTGAATATTTGAAGTTGCAGAATTATCAGATGAAGAATAGGATGAAGAACATCTCACTGAAGAAACACTGGTCATAGGTGATTGCATTTGGATTCTTTTTGATGCATGCTCTGCTTCGTGTTGCTTGTAAGCATTATTTGCTGCAATGCTCTCGCCCAGCCTGTAAACAAATAAAGGTTATTAAAGAAAACTTTTTACAAATATCATAGTGAGGGTTGAAGATATGAACTATTTCATAAAATAACTTCTCTCTCACTGAAAACATGAGACTATTGAAATAACTCCATTTGCATTATCATATAACATTAAGATACAGTATACCCAAACTGTTTAGAGATACTGAAAGGAGTAAAAATGGAAAAGGTCAGTCATCTACTGAAGATCTACCACATCCATATTTAGGCTTTGTAACCCACCATGGATCACCTCCAGAAACAAGTGCAGCATCTTACCAGGAAAGACATGCTGTTCAGCTCCTCCTGAGCAGAAGAGAGCAACTGTCCCTTGTTAGCCTGAGAACCAGGACACTTAACGTATTGCTATTCAACTCAACCAGGCCATAATTTTTAAGTGGCAGGACAGATGTGGTATTTAGCAGGAAATGTTTTTTTTAATCAGTCAAAGACAAAAAGACTGAATCATCAAAAGCCAGGGTGCTACCAAGAAAAAAAAAACAAGAAACCAAAAAACCCACATTTTTGCTTGTTTTGGATGCTGTTTTACAGTGTTTCATGAACTACACCACATTTCATAAGTTTTAATCATAATTCAAGTATGCAAAAGGCAATAGGTTCAGACTTATTTGTACCGGGAAGAGAACACAAGAGTTTAGACACAATAAATTAGAGTGCCTACATCCCAGCGTCTGTATATAACTCACAGCTGGTATTTTCAAGGTATCTAGTCATGTTATGTTTCAAATCAGAGAGAATGAGAGGTCAAAATAGCTGATTTTTAAGTGACCACTCAAAAATCTTGATAAATTCTTTAATTAAGTTACCCAAACACTTCACTGAAGAGCTGTCTCAATTGCTTCCTATCTTTGTGACCAGAGCCTATACTTAACTCGCGTTTGTAGACATGCTATTTGGCTATTCCATTGTATAGAGTCAGGCATTTTGGACTGAACAGATCCTTCATTCTTTTAATGAATGTATTTGTTACTGGCCATTATAACGTTTTTTATATCCACAAAAGTCATAGAATCACAGAATAGTTGAGGTTGTCTGGAGATTGTCTAGTTGAATCCCCCACTCAAAGGAGGGTCACCTGAAGCAGATTGCTGAGGACGGATTCCAGTCAAGTTTTGATTATCTCCAAGGATGGAGACTCTATAACCTTTCTGGGCAACCTGTTCAAGCGTTTCACCACTCATACAGCAAACAATTTCTTGTATTTCAATTTTTGCCTCTTATCCTGTCACTAGATACCACTGAGAAGAGTCTGTCATTTTCTTCTTTACACCCTCCAGTCAGATATTTATAAATAAGATTCCCACCCTGAGTCTTCTCTTCTCCAGTTCTGAGCCTCTCTTCATATGAGAGATGTTCCAGTCCCTTCACTGGACTTGCTCCAGTACATCCACATCTTTTACTGGGGACTCCAGAACTGGACATAGCACTCCAGATGGGGTCTCTCCGGTGCTGGATAAAGGGGAACGACCACCTCCTCTGACCTGCTGGCAACACTCTTCCTAATGCAGCCCAGGAGGCTATTTGCTTTCTTTACCTGCTCATGATCAGTTTGATATCCATCAAGACCCCTAGGTCTTTTTGAGGGAAGCTACTTTCCATTCCAGCTGGTCAGTCCCCAGCACGTACTGGGGCAATGAGTTAATCCTTCCCAGGTGCAGGAACTGGCATTTCCTTTTACTGCACTTCATGAGGTTCCTCTCTGCCCATTTCTCCAACCTGCTGAGGTTCCTTTGAGTGGCAGCACAACCATCTGGTGTATCCCCATTTTGTATCATCTGGGAAACTGCTGAGGATGCACACTGTCTCATCAACCAGGGCATTAATGAACAAGTTCAACAGTACTGGCTCCAGTATCAGCCCCTGGGGGACACCATTAGGGACTGGCCTCCCGTCCAGGGTGCTGCTGACCCTGTCCCTTTCAACCCAGCAGTTCTGCCAGATTGCCATCCACCTCAAACACTCAAGCCACTGAAGTAAAGACAAACAACATCCACTAAGCCAGACATTTCATCTAGGCAGCTATCAATGTTGATCAAGGATGATTTCCCCTTCATAAACCCATGCTGACTACTCCCAATCACTTTCTCACCCTTTTGGAGTGGAAATGGCTTCCAAAAGGATTTGCTTCATCATCCTTCCAGGGATCATGGAGAGGCTGAGAAGCCTGTAGTATCCCAGATCCTGTTTCTGGCTCTTTTTGAGCATTGAGGCAATATTTGCTTTCTTTCAGTCCTCAGGAACCTCCTTTGATCAACCTTTCAAAGATAATCGAGAGTGCCCTCACAATTACATCAGCCAGTTCCCTCAGTACTCATGGGTCCATAGACTTGTGTATGTCCAGTTTGGTTAAATATTCCTTAATCTAATCTTCCTCCATCAGGGGTAAGTCTTCCTTGTTTGAGGCTTTCCCTCTGGCCTCAGGGGCCTGGGATTCCTGACAGCTAGTCTTCCCAGTAAAGACTGGGGTGAAGAAGGCATCAAGTACCTCAGGCTTTTCTGTATCCTTTGTCACCAGGGCCGCTGCTCCATTCAGCATCAGGCCCACATTTTCTCTAGCCTTCCCTCCGCTGCTGAGGTACTTGTAGAAGCCTTCCTTGTTGCCCTTCATGTCCCTCACCAGATTCAACTCCAAGCAGGTTTTGGCTTTTCTAACCACATCCCAGCATGCTCAGAGAGTGACTCTAAATTCCTCCCATGTCACCTGTCCCTGCTTCCACCTCTTGTATGCTTCTTTTTCATATTTCAGTTCTGTCAGGAGCTCCTTGTTCATCCATACAGGCCTCCTGCTGCCTTTGCTTCATTTCCTGGTCATTAGGATGGACAACTAAGAGCTTGGAGGAGGTAATCCTTGAATCTTAGCCAGCTGCCCTAGACCCCTCTTCTCTACAGAGAAGTGTGAGAGCCCCTGGGATTCTTCCAAGCAGGCCCTTAAACAGGCCAACACCTGCTCTCCTTGAAGCCCAGGGTTGTGATCCTGCTTTTTGTCTCGTTCCCGCCTCTCAGGGTCCTGAACTCCACCATCTCCACCTTCAGCCGTGGCTGCCCCAGACCTTCACATTCCCAACCAATTCTTCCTTATTTGGAAGTAATCAAGTTCAGCCAAACGCTTCCCCTCATTCAGCAACTTGATCACCTATGTTAGAAAGATGTCAACAATGCACTCCAGAAACATGGACTGCTTGTTCCCTGCTGTGTTGTCCCTCCAGCAGATATCAGTATGATGTCCCTCATGAGGGCCAACCTGCGAACATGAGGCTTCTTCCCGTTGTCTGAAGAAGGCCTAATCTACTTCCTCCGGATCAGGTGGTCTGTGGCAGACACCTACCATGACATTGCCCTTTTCAGTCTGCCTACTAATCTGAACCCATGAGCTCTCAAGCTGGCTCATCAGCCATCCCAAAGCAGAGCTCCATGCACTCCCACTGCTCTCACGTAAAGGGCAGCTCTCCCATCTCATGTTTCTAACCCATCCTTCCTGAAGGCCCTGAATCCATCCATTGCAGCATCTCAGTTATGTAAGCCATCCAATCACATCTCCACGGTACCAATGAAATCGTAGCCTAATCATAGATTAGTGGTTTGCATGCAGACTAATAATTCCTCCCTTTTGTTCCCCATGCTGTGTGCATTATTGTACAGACACTTCAGAGCGGCATCATCATGCTGATCTCCCAGAAAGCGTATGAAAGCTTTCCTCATAATGCAGCCCTGTCTTGTTGATTGTGAGGTCCCTCCTGTTCACATTATCCTGCACTTTTTGCTTGCTAACCTGGTTTACCACTTCCTCATCTCTCCCTAGTAGTCCTAGATCCTCAGAGTCTGATGGTCATAAAAACTAAAACCTTGTTCCCAACACCAGGTGTACAGCCAACCGTTGACTCACAGGATCTGTTCACTCTTCCTCACACCCTTCCCCCTCATCAGCAGGATCAAGGAGAACATCATCTGAACCCCTACACCCATTACCCTCAGAGCCACACAGCCACACTTGATACTTTCCAGGCCTTCCCTGGCAGTATTGTTGGTGCTCATGTGGAAGAGCAGCAGGGGTAATAGCCTGAGGGCTGGACAAGCCTCAGCAGACTTTCAACATCATCCTGAATACGAGCCTCCAGCAAGCTACCTTAGGTGACAGGTCACATCAGCAGATGGGGGCCTACATCTCCCGCAATAGGAAGTCTCCCACTATTCATACTCACTGCTTCCTCCTGGTGCTGCCATGTGGCTCAGGTTCAGCTGGCACAGATGCTTTGCTGAGCAGAGCTTCTAGCCCTTTGTCAGCCTGGAGGGCACTGAATCTATTCTGTAGCTGCAAAACCTCAGGTGGAGCAGAAGCCTTCCTCCTGGTGTCAGGAAACAAGCTCCCAGCCTTGCTGTCACAGAAATCTTTACTTCCCAAGCCAACAAGCCAACTCCACCTGTCCCTCCTTCTGATACAGTTGGGAATATGGCTCTTGAAGCTGCAAGGTCTTGGAGAAGATCTGGTCATTTTCTTTTCATCACCTCTGCTGCTTGCAGTCTGAGAACCTCCTCCTGCAGAGCTCCTTTAACTTGCAACACAGATCCTGAACAACTGAACATCTCCTGCAGATTAGAAGACTATCTATCCCCTACTGCCCCAGCTCAGCAAGAGGTGCCAGGCACTCCCTGCAGCTCGAAACCTGCAAAGCTGCATCTTCCTCCTGAAGCTCCATCTGGGTTGAGGCCTCTGACATTACGGGGAAAGTTACTCCAATGCTTGCTGGGGACCATGTCCTGGGACGTGTCACCATCACTGCTGAGGAAGCATATGCTGCTCTGAGCAGTTGCTGGCCGCTTGTGTGTGCCCTGCTTCACAAACTGCTGGGAAAACTGCAGCATCTGTTGACTGCCTCTTTCAGCTGTGCTCTGGGAACCATGCTGTAGGCTAGCACTTATATAGGGCTCTCCCTATTTCCTGCTGAAAGGTCACTTGACCCTCCCTGATCAGGAACGGGCTAGAACAACTCCACCACCCGTTGATCTCTTGATAGCTGATAGGGCTTGTTAAAAGCTACTAGAGCTTGCTAGAAATCATAACCTCCTGTAGCTATCCTCACCTGGCAGCAGCAGACACCCTGAAGTTTCTCAGCAGGCTCCCAGAAGCCTCCCCTATCCACCCACCATGATCTCAGACAAAGTCCCCAGAAAATTAACAAGATCTTGAAGCAGAACTCAGAAGCTGCTCTGCAAACTGCTCTATATCAGCTGTCTGTTAGCTGCACTCAGAGCATTTCATGTGATGCTTTGTCCTAAACTAGCTAGTTGTGATGTAAACACCAATGAAAATTGCATCTTGTCACAAATTACTTGGTACTTGTCTCTCCCTGGCTGTCTGTGAACTGACTCTCAGTAAAACACAGTTCATTCGCCAATACCTTAGGAAAGCATGCAATACTTGGCAGATAAACAGTCTATTAAGCATCGCTTCTAGTACCAACTATTGTCCAAAACTCAGCTTTTTCTTACCTGCTGCCAGACTTTTCTCATTAGGTCATCATGCAAATTATTTCAGCTATTCTGAATTAAGGTAATCACCTTTCTCTGAGAATTGCTGCATGGTTTCAAACTTAACTGCAATTGCAGATGTCTTAAAAGTTTACTTGCTAGCAGTTTTTAAACATCCTTTTTAACCCCATCTTATAGTAGCTTTCAAAGTTCATTTCGCATTTGTTTGACCACGTTACAAACATTCATTTACTCGAAAAAAGTCAAATATTTCACTCCTGACATCTAAAGTAACTAGATGCTACTGAAATAAACTACTACTTGAAATCACAACAGCATCAAGGTTTTAAGGATGAAAGTACAATTTTAGCAGCCACAGTTCAGGCTCTTATAACTGTTCTAAACACTACCTTCAAGATTATGGCAGAAAGGAGTACAGTTCCTTAGGTTTTTTGTTTTTTTTTAGTAGTAGTAGTAGTTTCTGTATATAGCACCACCTTAAACTTCCTTAAAAACAACAAGAAAACCACAATAAAACAAAACATCGTTTGGTCAAGTCTTTCCCACCCCACCAAGAAGTAGTACATCAGGCACTGTTCTGAGACAAACTCAATATGTTGCGAATCCTTTGCTCCAGAAAAGCGGTTCAAATGCCAAAAAGACATCTGATCTGCAAGTCCTTTGAAACAGTTCCTACCTCTTTTTCAAAATCTTTGCTAGCAAAAAGGGAAGCAGTTCCAGTTTGTTTCTCTAGGTTGCGAGAAGTGTGCTACAACTTTAAGGATCAATATGGACTCCATCAAATAAATTATTCAATGTTTTATTTCCCGTATTTAGGGAACCTTAAATCCTGCCCAAACTGCTATCTGGCCTTTACTGGAAATTACTGCAAAATGGTAAGCAAAGAGATTCACCTTTAGGAACTGAAGAGTAACACATCTGAAAGTTTGCAGAGTCTCCTCTGACAATCAGGGTATTAAATGCAGTCCAAGTAGAAAGCTCCAAGAACAGAATTCAGACAAGTCAATCCTGAGAGATGGAATTAAGTCACTACAGTGCTCTCTAGCATCTTTTTTTAACCAATTACCAATGTTTGCACTACTTCCTCTGACCCCCAAGATACTGCTGTCTCTAACTGCAGATAAAGAAAACAAGAAAATTTTTGTAAAGTTTGTTATAAATGAACTGGAAATAATATGCCAAAAAATATTAGCATCCTTACAGCCATAAAAGTGTCAAATCCTACCAAACTATCACAAAAATGGACTTACATTATGGCTGGAAAATCCAGTAAGGGTGCTGCCTCAAACAGTATTCTAAGTCCAGCTTGCACTTGGTCTCTATGGTCTGATGTTAAAGCAAATGTCAAAGGTGTAATCAAGCGCTGATCCTAAAAAGAAACCACTTTGATCAAATACAACATAAGTCAACAACAACAAAAGACATCACAATACACCAAGGCCCACTAGCACAGAAATGCTTTATCAGACCTGAAGCTACCTTTCCAAAGTTTACCCTTTCTAAGCTTCTGAAGCCTCAAGTCAATGAAACAGAAATGACTTCACAAATAGTTTGCATTTGGGGGTATTTATAAACTTGGTTTCCTGTTTAAGGCAGTGTAAAAGATAAAAGACTACTTAATTCCTTTAAGTACTCGATTTTAATTATATAAAAAAATAAGCTTAGATGTTGTTAGAATTTACAGAGAACTACTGAACTCTCATTACTACTCATTAAATTTCATAATATTATCCATTTTTGAAATAAGCCCTCCAGAACAATATGAATTATTTGACAGTTTGAATAAGTCTTCCATGTATAAAGTGAACTGTTAAGGTATCATCTGCCCAATAGCTACCAGAAGCTGTTTCATCTCCACAAAGTCATGAATTGGGTGGATATACTTAATAGTAACCAACACCACAAATCACAACCAAATATTTGAATGATAACTTTTTTCTAGTTTACTACCTTTAAACTGCAGTTCTAACGCTGCCTTATACAGATTATCCTTACCAAACAGCTGAATATAATTTCACATGCATTACCAAAACATGCAAGTGAATTGAGTAAAAGTAAACTGCTGGTATTTTAGAAGAATTAATGAAACAACCTTCAAAAATTGTGCCCAGGGGACTACATTTCCCTAAAAGTTTTACCACTCAGAGTTATTCACACAAAACATGCAGAATTAAAACTACTGTAGTGCTATGACACTCACCTTTCAAAGCATAACTGTGAAGGAATTTCACATCATACCTGTAAAATTTTGTAGAAGCTGACTTCCATACTAGGTACCTCCTGCTTAAGTCTGCTCATAAGATCAAGTGTTTTCAAAATAACATCAGCAGCAAGTTTGCTTTTAACATAAATGGAAAAAGCAAAAGTGGAAGAAAAAAAGATGTAGAGTGAGATTTGTCAAATCAACAGTGATAAATAAATTCAGTTTATCTACACAACACACAGATACCACCCCCCACCCCGCCAAATTAAACATGTCTAGCAAGGCACCAATGCCAACACCAAGAGAGTAGCACGTCCTTGGATGCGCTACTGAGCTTCCCCAGCATACTAAGGGCAGCAACAGTGAAGCACAAAAACCACAACTTTAAAGTGAAGAGGGTTTAATCCCAGGTCAATTACATTTCACTATTGGTTTGACATATAAGCGCAGCAACTATAGCCTAGACTACATGCTTGCCAATGACACTGAGCCGAAGCGGTTTCTATTCCATTTTATGCGCTTTTTTTCCCACATACTGATGCATGATGTTTCTGAACTCTAGTTACATAAAAATTAAAATGAGCCGTTAGGTGACATGAGCGTTTCAGGGAAGCTTCAATTTGGATAAGCTTCAACTGCAGCATATGAGGTTTAGGATCATTTTTTCACATAAGCGGACCTTAACTTACCACCAAAACAATACCAAAACATTTAAGCTAGGTTTTACTTACTGAACTGACCAGCAACTTTTTTGCCACAAAAATACCAAATTTGATCCCAAAATAACATTGAGTTACTGTTATTTAAATGGTACCTTCAACTAGAATGTAATTTCTTTTGAAACTGTATCACCATACTCATGCAAGCGTTGCTAAATTAGATTTTAGATAAACATTATTTTAGTGTGCTCACCACAGTTCAGAGTCCACTACCTTTGTCCCCAAACCAGTATCAATCCCACTATAGATAAACTGGTGTTCTATTAGAGATGTGCATCGGCTGGCACTCAGCTCCTTTGAGGCATGTGTTTTCAGTACGTCATCTCCACACAGCAGTGGGCTAAGTTAAGAATAAAACTTTATATCCATCTTCAAATATTGGCACATAAAGTTATGTTATCTAACAGTAAAGGACACAAGCTAGTACCTTGAAACACAAGACCCTCCAAATATGCTTTTAAAATCCAACTCTAAGCCACTTAACAGCCACACTTAATACACAAGCCAAGTAAGCTTCACTCTTCAGTTAAAAAGTATGTCTATTTGGAAACAAACAACTGGAGGACTAGGGAAACGCAATGGTCTATAAAATCATGAGTGACAGAAGATTAACAAAAGCAAGTAGTCAGTCTCTAATACAACAACTAGTTCTCTAGGGCAGAACTAGTGAAGAGACTTCACAGAAATCCATTTAGCTGCAGGACTGCCTTGCAGTTGTGTCCTCCCTCCTACAGGACGACATTAAGTTCAAAAAGTCAGCTGGATAAAAATCATGGAAGCAGGAAAAAAGAGGAAGAAATGTAGTTGCCCAAATAATTCAGAGCTAGAAGCTTGAAAATAACTGAGTAGTAGCACCATACTTGCCTTCTCCCAATGCTCTTCCCTAGGTTTGGCCACTATCAGAGACAGCATTTTAGCCTAGACAAACCAGAAAGGCCACTCTTATATCCTAATGAACAAAACCGCTTTACAAATAGAAGAATGTAAAAAGGCATGATTTCACATCTATTTTTGCGTGCATTTCAATGATTTGAACATGCACCATATTTGGCTGGGTGCTTTACACTGCTGAACAGTCACTGCATTTTATCTTCCATCACTACTATTTACTTCACAGCAATTAGAAAACAACTTACAGAGTTCGAGGATGACAGTCAAGCCAAATCATGATGTTGACTGACATTAAAAGCTATTCAGTGACTCAAGATGGGTATTTCCTCTAGCACCTTAGAGCAGCAGAGCATAGAAGAGGAATAATAATTTAACTGCCAATAGGCACATAAAAAGGATATTTGTTAGAACACTAATAGCCTTGACCATTCTTTCACACTTTTTCTTCACTAATAGCTCATCCACAATCTGTTCTGGCATCTGAAGATGATCAAGGAGAACAGGCAGCAAAAGATCCACAAAGTGTTCAGCTGAGGCACTGTTGCCACTATTAATAATATCCTGTAACAAGCAAATTTTATGTCAATATTTAAAACTGCAGAAGAAAACCAAGTCTATTCTACCCTTCTTCCACCAGTTTGTCTCCTAGCTTTCCCAGACCCTTGCTATTTCAGTTTTGTTTCAAGACTATCAATTAATATCACACTGGAGGAAGTTTAACAAAGAGCACAGAACCAGCAGAGACTTCCTGACTTCTACTAGCTCCAACAAAAACAGTTCTTTACTGACAGTTCTGTACCCACCTAATTACTTCATGAACTGCCATACCTTCATTTACCTTGCAGCACAGATCTGGTTTTTTAAAATATAGCTTGTCTTTCAAAGAAAACTGATTTACAGCATGTGGAATTCCAGAACAAAAAGAATTATACTTCAGGTGTATTTTACACGCTATTTTTCAAGTAAGACCACAAAAGCGGATTAAGATTTAACTGTAACAGCAGTTGTTCAGAAATCAATTCAGCATATGAGGTTTAAGATCATTTTTTCACATAAGCGGACCTTAACTTACCACCTAAACAATACCAAAACATTTAAGCTAGGTTTTACTTACTGAACTGACCAGCAACTTTTTTGCCACAAAAATACCAAATTTGATCCCAAAATAACATTGAGTTACTGTTATTTAAATGGTACCTTCAACTAGAATGTAATTTCTTTTGAAACTGTATCACCATACTCATGCAAGCGTTGCTAAATTAGATTTTAGATAAACATTATTTTAGTGTGCTCACCACAGTTCAGAGTCCACTACCTTTGTCCCCAAACCAGTATCAATCCCTCTATAGATAAACTGGTGTTCTATTAGAGATGTGTTTCTCTAACGCTAGAGATAAAACATAAAATATAGCTGCTAAAATGCTATGTAAACTCAATTATTAGTCTTGGTACCTCAAAAATCTCCTTGAATAGCTGCAAGGCTAGAACTGAACAGTCTTCAGAGCCTTCCAATGGTTGGTTTGACAAGTGCACCAATGCAACAGATGGTTCAAAAGTCTTTGAGCGAGCCACAAATCTGGTATTTCCAGAGACTGGCAATCCAGAGGGTTCCAGTATTGCCTGCCGCAGAGTATGACGCAGTTCCATCACAGAACAGAAGGCAAGTAGCAGTTCTAAGATCTGTGTGAAGTTAATGGAAGAGTTTAAATATTTTCAAATCAAGTATTTCTACAGAAATTGTAACTCCCAGAGCAAACATCTAAAGACATATTTAAGTTCCAAGCAGCTCTCCTTGCCACGTTGAAGAAGGTTAGCCAACAATACTTTGAAAGATGGCTTTCTTTCCTGAAAGTCAAGTCAGCTGCAGAAACACAAGTTCATTGGAGTGGTGAAGATCAGGCTTGTAATAGCTAGATTTCCAGGCAGCAAATTTTTTTAATACATAGGAGGAAGCAGTACACTGAAAGTTATCAGCAGTAAAACACCTCATCAAGCAATTTGAATGAAGAAAGTTATGGAAGGGAAAACACTGAGATCATAATGGATATTTAGGTGCATACTCAGAAATGAAGATGGAAGTGCCCTAGAAAGCTTCATCCTCAATGTGCATTTTTAAATAAAATCCACCCCTCAAAAAAAATCCACACATACACAAGAGTATTAATATTTACCATTTACTATAATTTGAAATGCATTCATGAAAAGTTTGTTTCATAGATATATTCAGCCCAAATATTTTCAGGATATTTCATATTTTAATCTTCAGTGACAGATACCAAATGTGTTTCCATTTATACAAGGTGGCAGTGAGGCAACGGTAAATGCAAAGGCAAACTGTTTAATTCAAAGAGGTATCAATTTGTTCAGCTACTATAAGTGAAATAACTTACGGTCTCTGAAACTAACATCATGGTTGCATGATCAATTCAAAATCTGAGCAGTATGAATTTAAATTTTGGCCAGTCCAGTGGGGTGCACGCTGCACTTCTGTGCCTTTTTTTTTTTTTTTTTTTTTTTTTTTTTAACACTAGCCAACGCAGAAAAAGGTGCTTATGTTGGCCTTTTGCCTCTATGTCAGTTGTCTGAAAGCAGGCATACCACCAACTTCTGCAAAGTCAGTCTGATGGCCTTTTGAACAACTAAAAGATTTATAGTGGATCAACGCTGACTTCAGGACTCTTAAAGTGACCTACAATTTATTTCATCATCAACCCTAGTACATAAAAATTTGACTACAAAAGTAGAATCGGACTAGGAAGTATAAGCAACTAGCCTTATGCTGAAAAAGTATAAATACCTTAGATGATGAATCAGGATCCCTTCCATGAAGAAGATCTAATACTTGCCCAAGGCATGAGGTGAAGTGCTCATATCTACAGCATATATAAGATTTATACCAAGCGATAAATGCAAGTGCCACATTCCCCTTTTCACCCCCAAACACTTCAAGTACAGATTTGACAGTCTTGATAGTTTACACAGGTTCAATAATGTAATTTCTATTCAGAGGCTAAACTTTAAAAATACTCTAAAAATGAAAGCAAATTCCTTAAAATAAACCAAGATTTTCCAGCTATTTTTACTGTTAGAGATTCAGATCTAGATTCAGCAACTAAATTCTACAAGCTGGATTTGCCAAACCACTAGTCAAGCATTCCGCACAACTACTCTGTAGTGCCCTCCACTAAAATTGTTACAACTTGAACAATATTATTCTATATACGATAGGCTTGTGAAATAGCAACATAGCTAGTCATCAAGCTGTCTGACCACCAATACTGGTCAGAGAAATTGAATTACTGGACATAACCACTAAATAATATTCCTTAAGTGACCATGAAAGGACAGATTTCAGTTCACACTACTTCTGTATGAAACTGACAACACAAGAATTCCTTTAGTTTCTAATATAAAATGTTATAAGCAACTAGTAACATTCAAGAAGCATCTAGGAATTTTTTTTCCAGGGTTTGTTTCAGAACACAAACGGCATATAGCAAAGGAGCCCAACAAAAGCTTAGAAAGGAGATCCTGCAATTTTATAAAGTGAAGTTATACCTGGTAAGATAATCTGCAATTTTGGGGTTCTTCAGAAGATCCACAAGTAGATCAACAGAGTATTTTCTTGTTAGTGTACCATCTCCATTTACAATAATATTGAATATTAGCTGAAAAGTCTGATGGATATTTCGAGCATGAAAGAGCTGAAATGAAGAAGAAAGTTACCTACAATGCGTATACTTACCTTGCGCAGGTCTCTTTTTAAAATTAGCTGGAGTCGCAATGTGATTTAGCCACGGTGACTTAATTATCTATAACTTAAGAATAGAAGACACTTCAAAGCATCACTTACTTTTTCTCCTACTTCTTCATTTAAAGTAAGGCTTGATAACACTGAAAGGGCAAACACAACCATAGTCAAACTACTATGGGCCAGGAAACTTATCAAGGTACGATAGAAACTCTTCACATTATTCTAAAGCAGAAAAGAGAAACAGGCATTACAGATTTCACTCCATTCTATAAAAACACCAAACTTACACCTAGCACACACTTATAAGTGACACAAATCACCAATAACGATACAAGAATCTTAGAATGGTAACAAGTTTTCTGGGAAGTCTATTTTAGTGTTCCTCCAATGTACAGCTACCTGGGGGCTGATGTCAATGACTATATCCCCTGTTGGATATGATTGGGGAAAATTAAGAAGGAATTCCATCATTTTTGCCAAGACATCCCTGCAGAGAGAAAGCTATCACTAAAAACTGCCCCCCCATCTCCTCTCTGCTCTATGAACAGACTTGAAACCAGTTTCTCCCTCTTTTTTGCCCTTCTTCCAAGAAGTATACCCTACAACATTCCTTGCAACGTAGATGAATTTCTCAGTCATGACTTATGTTTGCATAAATTAATGAACAGACAGGAACTGAGCAGCTTAGATATGGATGTGTATTTGAGAGTTCTGGAGCCCTGACCTGACATCAGTATTGGTGAGAATTACTGATATCTCTGTTGAAAGGTAGTTCTCTTTGTGTCAGGTTACTGCTGCTTGCCAGAAATTCAACCAGACTTTAGGCTGACAGTTTTTCTGAGGAAAGAGACACTCAAATTTAAGTTCACCTTTCACTTACAGAAAAAAGTTGCAGAAACTGCATTCTTAATGTGAGCTGGTGTAACAATATAGCAATGTACAGAAGGAAAGAATACCCAACTTCCTGTTCTTCTACAGACTATTTTCTGCAGTTTGGGAGAAACAACCACCAGTTCTTAAAAAACACAAAACACAGGTGAGGATTGTTATTTGTATATAAAAGGTATAAGAAATACAAAGTTAACTTCAGAGTTAAAAATAACTCTCTCTCATTCTCAATCCAGAGAATCACGCCACAAAAACAGAGTTCTTACCAAAGATTTTATCTGAGTTTGAATAGATAAGTTGTGACGACAGAGATTTGCCAGGAGTCCTAAACATGGTATTGTTAACTCATCTTCAGTGGATTGACTGGAAAAAAAAAAAAATCCAGAAGTGTAAACAAAACCAATTATAATAAAGTATCCAGAATTTAATTACAAGAAATGTGGCTTTGAGTAAGACATCATTCCTCCAAGCAAAGTAAAATTTAGATTTGCAGGCCCCATAGCGCTGGCAGCTTTTTATTGAGCATAACAGTAAAAATAAGGTCCTGATTTTACCGTGAGTGCTTATAACAGTCATCAGACCTCTCAAAAGATTTACATAAAATTCATATTATCATAATTCTGTTCCTAATGGTAAGCATTAATTTTGTCTTTGTTATGCTGCATTTTTGGATTAGGGGAGCGGACACAGCCTAAGATGCCAGTTCAAACTCAGTCTCTGAAAAGTCCCATGATTACTCCATTTGACAATCTGTAATAGTGTTTCTTAAAAAAAATCTCTGGTAAGTTTAGAGCAAATATGTCACAATTCATTCTAGAGACCAGATTAGCACAACAAGCATCTCTGGAAAAATTTAGAAACTTAGCTACGTGTTTCCCATAAAAGACAACTGAGTACACACTTACACATGATGCATTAGAAATGAAACTAATTCATCGATGTTGGCACCAGCATGAAAAACTCGAACGTTGTAGGTTAGCCTCTGCAGCAGCTGAATACTCTGAGGAAATAAAAGTTATTGACATACATCTTTCCTGTTGCATCTCATCGAAGAACGTTTCAAATACAAAAGGTATTTTCCTACAGCTGGAACAAATAAAAAAAAGCAAGACACTGCAACTAAACTCATTTTTAGACTCCGCAACATTAAAATTACAATTACACAAGTTGCTGCAGGAACACTGAGTAGTTTCCTCCTCCGTTAACGTGCATGTACTTATTAAAAGCACATATAGATTAATAAGGTTTTATTTTGACAGAAGTTAACTATTTTGCCCATCCAATTCTCTCCGTTGCCTGGTCAGCAAGGTCTCCATTTGATGGGTGAGAAAGGGGCTTTGTCCTATTGAAACACCTAGAAGTTTCACCAAAAACTACTTTGCAACCTCTTGCAGAAAATTCATCTACAATATCTCTCGCACTGACAGGGCAAATCACCTGGATCCTTAAGTCCTCTGGTATTCTTAGTGCTTTAGGAGATATCTAGAACATGAGAAAAGTGTTATTTACTGGATGCTGAATTAACTTTCCACAGATCAAGGGTTAAAAAAAAAAAACAACACCCAAAAAAACCTGAAAAAACTGTTAGCAAATTCATTTGCTGCTTTCCCTCCCAAAGAAGAGATCTGATCAGAGGTAATCAACAAGTGGTAGTCAACAAGGACCTGCTGAAAGCTCAGAGCCAGGTATAAGAAAGCCTGTGCATACTTATACACAGGAATTTTTGCCAGAACTTTACTGATCAATGCAGAGAAAGGACAAATGAAAGTCTGAAGTCTGATTTCAAGACATTGTCCTTTGACTGAAGAATCAAAAACGCATGCACTTGGCTCCTAAAGAGCGAGCTTCCAAAAGCAGTCCTTTCCTTGCATTCACTCTCAGATATCACTGACCAGAGGGAAGGAGGTATACGGGCCCAGCAAAACTTCAGTGAAAACTGGCAGCCACAGCTTCTCCTTCACTCCTTTAATTTCAGCAGCTGCCTGTCAATGCACTGAGTAGAGAAACGAACTCCAGATTTTTGCTATGGACAACACAAGGAAAAATAAGTTTACCTCAGAATAATTGGAAGATAAGCTTCCAAGCTCTCAGATAGCAATTTCTTGAAGAAGACACTTTGTTTCAAAAAGCAGAAGTTTCTGTGAAGTAGAGCACTTGAGAAGTACAAGCAAGATTAAATTTTAACACTACTCTTATGTGGTGTTAAAATTTAATCGTATTAGCCTCACACAGCAAATAAAATACATAACTCTGATCAGGTTTCCCTCAACACATTATTTCAGGTAGTGCCTTTAAAAAGCTATTATATATATACACTCAGTAAGATATTTACTGTTTAACAATAACAAAGCATTATTAAGCATTAGTTCCAATTACCTGTAATAAGACTGGATCACTAAGATCGGTAGAACTTCGATGAACCACTCCTGCCAGCACACTGGTCAGATTGTAGGTATCCTGAAGAGCTTCTCTAGTCTCATTGTCTAAAGCTAGAATTTAAAAGTATTATTAATAAAAAACCTACATAATAGCAAAAGTAACAGTTATACTAGCTGGGATTTAAGGAAAGCAGGAAAGTCAAGGCCTTGGACAAGTTTCTTGAATATATTTCACAGGTAACTACAAATAAGCCACAGCTCCTGCACATCTGCATCTCCATCTCACTTCTTAACTTACATGCAAGTGAAACATCAATACTTTCCCTTAAGATGTACGGGTACTGAGGGAACTGCCCCCCTCTTACCAACAAAGTTTTAGGTCTATTTGAGATCTTGAGTCCTGCACACTTAAACCTTAACACCAATGATTTTAATTGCCTTGTTTCATGCTAAGGTGGGAAAGCAGACTAAAACTGGTATCTTGATAGCTACCTAGCAATACAGTTAAACACAAAAAGCCAAGTTCTGCTTAGGCAGTCCAGGAAAAGGAGGAGCAAATAAAGATGACAAAGAGTAAGCAACAGATCAGTGGTGGAGGACTGAATCTTAAAATTTTTGCAGCCTGACAGATGGGTGCAGGGGTGAAACAGCAACAAATCTCTTTTCAGACTAGCCATTTGCAGAAACTCAAAGGAAGCCTGAAAGAGGCTAAGAATTCCAACAATCAGATCAGATAAACAAAGGTCATCCTAAAGGACTCAGATTAAACACCCCCAAACCACTCACACATGATGAGAAACTCCAGGCAGAGAGTGAAGTGAATAGTGAATCTTTCACTACATATGTAGCCTATGCGTGTGTTGTGGTGGACACAGAGTTCCCCAGGCAATAAAGTCCCACTTCTGTTAAATGGAAAAAAACGACAGGTACTACAGCCTGTTCCCTAATCCAGGAACTTGAAGCACACGGGCCAAGGGCATCAGAGACGCTGAACTACCAACTAACAAGCCTCTTGGATGGCAGAACTAAATTGAGGGCATGACGATTGATGCATCATGGTTTCTCCCTCCTGTCACATCCCCTAGGCAGATTTCTTCATTTCATAAAAAATGGTAGTATTTTCAAGCTTAAAAAAACAAAAAAAAATCCCAAAACAAAAAACCAAAACCTACAAGGAATCCTCAAGAGAATAATTTCTCAGCCTGCAAGCAAGGAAGCAAATTCTGGCAAGCATAGTTTTTTTTTGTTTGTTTGTTTTTTTAACAAGAACAACTCCAAACATATTTCTAATGGTGATTTAACATCCCATCTAGCCTTGTATGTACAGTAGGGTGTTAGCCCCTCAAATTGAGCCACTACGATGAAAAGCATTTCATCTTTCACAGCTTATGCTTTTTACAGGAAGTTGGTCACACACCAAAGACCCAGCACCTGTCTTGCTTTTCCTTTCTCAGGCCCAAGCTAAGAAGTTAAGATATAAACTTACCTAGCTGTGATAGCAACGTAACCACAGATAAGGTTAGAGAAGGGTTTGTATTAGTATCCTCAAGGAGTTCTACTAGGCAAATAAGACATTCACTTGGTAGAATCTGATTTGAAGCAAATAACCTCGTAAGCTTCAGTCCAGAGATGACCTGAAGAGGAAAGGAGGGGGAAAAAAACAAAACATACCTACATACATGTATACTTGTGTGTATATATATATATATATATATATATGCATATATACACACACATTTTTCCCCCTTGTTTGAACAGTTACTTATCTGCAAGAAGGTATTTAATACAACTCCATCCTTTGAGTTTTGTATCAGAATTAAAAATCTTTTGCCATATTTGACAAACAGAGAATATAAATGCCATTCTAATAGGACACTCATATTCACATTTGCTGCTATCTCCAGTTCAGTTTTTTGTTTTTTTTTTTTTGAACTGCTGTTCATCCCTATGTATATGTCCCCTTTTGTCTTGGAAAACACATAGTTTATGCTGTGGTCTTTTCACTTTTACAACAGAGGTGGGCTTCTTTTGTTTGCTTTCTTGCTTTGTGACAACTATTTTAACAGCATTCTTTCCAAACCAATAGCTGTAGCAGAATAACATTTTGTAGTTCTTCACATATTAAACAGAATTAATACCAAAGGCTTATTCTTCCCACATTTATTTTAGGATAGATAAAAGATGGGGCTTATTTATTCTGAAGGAGCAGTGAAACATATTACTCCATATAAACATTTAATAATTAGCCTTCAGGCAGCCCCATAGACTGTCCTACAAAGACAAAGACTGGAATACAAAGGTCTTTTTCTGCACTAAGATAAGCAGTAACAGGTAACACTGCTTTATGAATACTGTAAAATAGAAAATGGATAGAATAAGACAGAACTTCTTGAGTTCACAGAAGACATATAAGATGATGCCAAAAATGACACACCTGCACATCAGTACAGGTAGACATGAGGTATACATGCATAATAAAGCAACATAATACTGGTTATGCTTATCTCTGGTATACATCTTCACAATAATTACCCCAAACCCACCTAGGCTGAATGCTAATTACTATATCAACATTTTAATAAAGAAACACCTATATTTGAGAAAGATACCAATGTGCAGATTTGGTGACAGATACTGAGTCAATATCTCTGTTTTTCATCATACTAGGCATATGCACTGAGAGAGCTGTACTTAAGAAAGAAGCAGTCAGGAAAGACAACATGACTATTCCTTAGCTGTAAGCGCCTTTGAGTACGCGTCGCATGAAATAGCCCAACCCTAGATATAGTACCAAACTCAAACTGCATTTGCCCCTCAAACTGCATTTTTTCAAGTTGTGAAAGCAAATGACAGCCATGGGTCAGAAGTTAGGGGGATAATCAAAAGTAAAGAGACCCCTCACAAGTGTCGCTACAGGCATAGCTTAGGGGCTTATAGGTACAGACAATGGAGCTGCAGATGCACACATACAGCATAAAACAGTATACCACACAAGAGAGTAATAACAGGAAGACAGCGTTCAACATTAAACCGTGTCCTGTTTGCGACAGCGCCGGGCAGGGGAGGCCGCGGCCAGCCCGGCCCGCACCCGCCGACGCCCGTGGCCGTCGCAGGCAGCTCCCGCCGCGGCCGCTCACGGCGGAGATGGGAAGCCAGTCGAGGCCGGGCTCCGAGGAGGTGCCAAGAGCCACCCGAGCCCTCAAGCCTCAGGGGACACCGCGGCCACCTGCTCCCCGCCGCCGCTCTCACCTCCAGACTGCGCTGCAGGAGCGTCGCGTTAGGCGGCGTCTTGGCGGCCCGGTACTGCGCGGCAGCCAGGAGCAGGGACTTCATGCAGCCCGAGGGGTCCATAGCGGCCTGGCTCCCCCCCACCCGCGGCGCGGCACAGCACAGCCTCCCCTCAGTCTCCACTCGTATTTCCCGCCGGTGCCGCCATTTTGCGGGCAGGAACCACTGAGGAGAGCGCCCGCCTACCCCGCCCGCCGCGCGGGGCATGACGGGAGGAGCGCTGCCTCCGCCATCTTGCCTTAAAGGAGGTGGAAAGGGGGAAGAGGGAAGAGAGAGAGCGCGCGCCGCTTTTGTGGCGTAACAGCAGGGCGTGACTATGCGTGGAGCGGCTGCGGCAGGGCGCGAGCGGCCGTTGGGCACGGGACAGGCGGGGCGTGGGCGGCCGTTGGGCAGCGGCGCGGGCGCGGCTGGCGGGTCAGGCGCGCGGAGGTGGCAGCCGTCCGAGGGCCCATGTGGCCTCATTTCCTGTAGAAGTGGGAGGTCGGCTGACGTCTGAAGCTTTAGCGTATGCTCTTTGGAAACTTCGTGCACAAGTTTTTTTGTTTTTTTTTTTTCCCGCTGTACCAGGTCTGTGAAGAAGTTACGAACGTGTATATTAACCCCCCCCCCCCCCCCCGCCACGACCATGTATTGTTAACAGAACAAATACCTTCCTATAAAGTACAGCTGAATTAAGTCAGTCTACTTCTGCTCCAAGTCCTTGCTCCCAGCTTTAAGTACCCAGTCCTTCAAAAGGTGTGTGCGTCATTTGTCTTCTGCTGTACTTTGCGTGTCAGAGCTAAGGCCTGACCAGTGACAGGAGCATGGGCTGGATTTGCTCCTGGGTTTCAAAGCAGCGCTGTGAATCCGAGTCCCACACGCTACTGCCCACAGCTCAGCGTAGGCACCGGCATGATTACCAATTACAGAGCAGCGCTGCCTGGTCCGTGGTCCCTGTCAGCTGTGAGCAACAGTCCAGCCATTGGGAATCACGCAGTAGGTGCAGCCCCAGATCCCCTGCTGTCACCCAGCCTTTTTGTAAGGTTGAACATCAGTCTGAGTGACTAATCACGTGGATGACTGTCTGTAGTGTGACTCACTACAGAAAAACTATGCAGTGATGTAGGCTGTTAACAGTCAAGCTAGCATAGTTTGGATACGTTGACAGAGCAAATGCTCTGTCTGATACATGCGATGACCAAGTGTCAGGCAGGCTGCTGAATTGTGCTGTTAGAGAGATGCATCAACACATTATGCTTCTGCAGAGTAAGATTTTTCCCTTCAGTAGTACCATTTTTCATGGGCAGCTACTTTCTTTTCAATTCATGAATTTTGGACTCATAAATCAGCAATTTGGGTGATGTCAGGGTTAATTAGTATTCTTAGTTTTCATCTCCTTCATGCTACAAGTACCAGTTAAGCCTGACATCAGAAACTGTTAGCACTGTAAGCTCACAGTGAAGTCCAAAGCAGTGTAACATTTTAAAGTTCTGCAACAAATACTGGAGAAAAAGATATATAACAAAAAAGAAATACAACTAGTATTACCTCTATGGAATACATAAATAACTTGTTGAAGATACTAAACAAATACTTGGCAAATTTAATCATCTTCCTTAAGATCACAAATTGAGAAAGAATTGGTACTAATAACAGGGAGAATCAGGGCATATGTTACAGTTCTGGCTTAGGCTGCTAGTTGCACATCACCTTCAGTACAAAACTGTGTACTAAATATTTAAAATGACGGGCTAGATCAAAGCAAATTCTTACAATAAAATAATAAAAAACATGCACGTTACAATACAGAGCTAATGGCAGTGGCAAATGAATGTATTAGCTATTTTCATGTATACATTAAATATTCAAAAGTATATGCTCATAACTACACACATGTAAAGCTTGCACTCCCGTAATAATACACTAGAGCTGCTAATTAAAAGTAGTTCAAGCCGTGTTCATGTTATTAACTCTGTACAGCATAGATTTATCAGTACCTTTTTGTTCTAATTTAGATTATTTCAAACTACAGGATAAATATTAGTATTGGCCTATCTATAGCTGAAATGACTATCTACTTACCAGCAATGAGGCAACATGAATCATGCACCAAAAAAAATAGAATTTGGAGTCTTTTAAGCATCATATGTTTTCAACAGAACTTTTATCACCATGTGTATCATTTTTATCAACATACATCAGTTCTACCATAAGCTACTGCTTTATGCACATTCATTTACCATACCTATATTGCTTTTTTTCAACAGGTAGTTCATTTTAGCAGGAGACATACTGGACAATTTGCTGACCAAAAAACACAAAACACACACACATACATATATGCATGCACCTAGTAGAAAAAAAGGATTCTTCTAACGCTGAAAAAAATAGTAGCTTGTATTGGATCAACTGGAGCAAAAGACAGTTACTCTGACAGGCTCCAAAAGGAGTTAATTCCAGAAGTATAGATCCGTATCCAGGAACGTCCAGCTGATAACTGTCCCTAATCTGTCGTGGTGTGGCACAGTCTGAAAGGGCAGCTTCCCAAATCATCAGGTTGCAGATCATTTCAGGGTAGGACATCAACATAATCGCTCTCATCAACTTCTGAAAAGAAATCAATATAAAAGGCTCTTGTCATTGCAAATGACAAAAAGACTCCTCTGAAAGACCATTGTAAACAGGGTGGCATGTTTTAGGCACCTACTAATTCCATTTGGCTACTCAGTATTCTCTCTGCTGTGGCAGGCCAACATTTTGGTCCAATGCCCTGTAGACTGGCTCCTTCAGACCACTTCCCATATGGAGGAGAAGCCAGTGTTGTCTTTCCTGAACCGGCAATCTCAGTATTTAAAAAGTTGTAGCCACATAAGAACCATTCTTCATGAGAAAGTCAAATGTTGTAAATCATCTGTTGTCAGTAAATCATATCAACAGCCCAGATTGCTGTGACTGTAGCATAACACATCCTTTCTTCTCTAAATATTTCCAACAGAAAAGTCAGCTAGAGGAGGAGAGCCTGAAAAACCCTCTTTCTCTCTTAGGTCTTTTTGAATTTATTATTTTTTTGAGAGCTCTGGGAAAGGCAGAAATTGTATGCTTAGGACTCTGTCTCCCACTGTGGAAACCTACTGTCTCTTCAAGTAGCCACCCTCAGACAAATTTAATTTAATTTTTTTAAATTTTCATTTAATTTTAATTTTTATTTTTTCTAGACCCTTCCTGGGCTAGAAAACAATAATCAAAATTGCCTAATGACCAGCACCGTGACCCCAGTCCTGTGAGCTGTTCCACCGATCGCACTGAAAGGCTCAATCCTGTACATGCCACAATGCCAGCTGCTGGTGCAACAGAAGGGACCAGGCCAGGAGAAGGATATGGTGCTTGTTTTAGGAAGCCTGCATTTCAAGGAGATATCTAAGCAAATCTAAATCTAAGCCAAAATAAGCATTTTTTTCCTCCATAGGAAAGGTTATGAATACAGTTTTTGTTCCTCAATGACATTGTTGTCAATATTGAAATTTACCATAAAATAAAAATTTCAGAAATGTTAGCTTGGATTCGTGTTGTACATCAGTAAGATTGAAATGTTTTGTTATGCTTTTGACCTCACTTTATAAAATAGAATCGGAGTCTGGAACAAAGTCATTTTGAAATGAGAAATAAAAACGTGCAAAATGTTCCAGCTTTATTGAAATACTCTTTTTCTCCTTTCAAGAGAATATTTAATTGAAATTGATGTATTTCTATAGAAAAATCAGTTAGTAGCATAATAGTATTTCCTGACAGAATATTTGTTCAGCTGGAAAATTTTAATTGGCTGCAGTAGGGATAAGCTTTTTTAATAAAAATCTTTATATGTCAAATCCTTATTTCTTCAAACTGAGGGCAGATTTTACCAGCAAGAGTGCTTCCCTTCCCGAATTGTCAGTAGAGATACCTGATGGATTTCTGATTACTATACCTTTGCATTGACTTTTGATGAAAGAGAGGAAAAAAGAAAAAATAATAAAGATACTACATGATTCAGGAATTCAGTCTTTTGAGGTTCAAAGCTAACAGCACCAAAGAAAGGAGCCACCAGGAATTTGAATAAGAGAAAGGACTGCAGATTATTTAACCCTTTCCCCTAGGCAAATTTGGCCGAACCTCTCTTTTCCCTGTCTCTGTGTTTATCAAGTCACGTTATTTTCTGTCAGTTTCCATGTACCAGCTTTCTGTGGTTCTGGCATCTGTTCCAAGAACTTTAGTGCCATGACACTAGCTCTAAGCTTTATTAGCAGTCTCAGAAAGGCTCAATTTAGGACTACTCTCCCACTCCGACATATGATTCAATATAGAGCCTGTGAGGACTGATAAAAGAAGGAACTGAGGGAAGAGAGGGGAAAGGATGTTCAGTCTGTGCAAGCTGTGCTCGCAGGATTCATTGGTGTTGACCATAGACCTGTCAATGCAGTTGCTGTCCTAAAAAAAGAAAGACAAAAACCAAACTGGATTTCTCACCATCATAAATGTCATCGATGGCTGATTTGAATCTCAAGCTTCTTTGTGAGGGCATCGATTTATTGACTGGGTAGCGAAGGTTTATTACTAGCCCTTGGTTTGGCTTTTCATAGGTGTATATTAAATCCTTTAAAGTTCTGAAGGTCTTTTGTGGAATACCTTCAGGAGTCTGCGAGGAAGGAAGAAGAAAGTTGGTTTGCAATCGTATTTCACAAGAGGTCCCCTAAGTGAGAGGAACTGTTTGTAGCTTATTCCTTACCAAGGGGCTGTTTTCTCAGCAGATTTGTCAACAGAATATTGTACTACACTTAAAACAGTAGGGACACCCATTTGGTGGTGTGGTTATAGCGCTAGGTGTAACCTCCCTCACCATCCCAGTCCGAGCGCACGGCAGCCAGGAAGAAGCTTGTTTGATGCTCCCTGCATTCATTGGGATCACAAGCTTCCCACTCTAGCAGGAATAAATTTTACCTCCTTCACTCCTCTAACCACTGTCTGTAACCAACCCCTCATTGCTTTGCAGGCCTGGCTGCATCTCAGACAGTCTCAGTTCCTCCCTTCAGGAATCCCTGGCCAGGGCTCTAGGACTAATCACCTGCTGAAAGTGCAATTATTTTATTTAACAGTTCAAACATTGATTTCAGTCAACTACAGTCCATGTCTTGGAGAATTTCACCCTTCATCACAAGACAGACTTGTTTTTCTCTTAAGCTGCAAAAGAACAGAACCACTTGCTGTCTTTTGGGAAGCCATGGAGGTCACGGTGCCCGGGTAAATTTCTCATATCCTGCATTTGCCCTTCAAGACTTGGTCTGTGCCACAGAAAGGTTTTCTGATATTGCTGTCCTGGTAAACCACCTGGACACAGATGCAGTCCAGGACTACACCAAAAAGGCTCCTTAAAATACTCGCATGTTGATGAGGGTAAGTAAAAGAGGTTCGATATGTATTCTGGAGCCTTAAGCAATACACAGTTGTAAGGAATCATATCTCTGTCTGATATCAATGAGCTGACCAAAATTTCTCTTGCAAGCCTAGGTCTGAGTCCCTCAAACAGTCTTTCCCCAAATTGTTCCATGCAGTTCTAGCTAGTTTTTTTCCAGCAGAGGAGCTAAAACCATTGCAGATACCCATCTACCACTTCCAGTTCTGGACGGTATGGTATGTGTCATCAGTCTTGTGGCTATTTCTTTATTATGGTTGCAACTATTTTAAGTTGCAATTTAAACTATTGACTCAAGTGCACACTGAAGCAATCAATTACAGCAGAATTTAGAAGAGTGAAAACATTACAAGCTTCCTTCTCATTTTAGAACATGAGTTTAGGGATAATGCATTTAGTTCCTACTTAAAATACTGGGTTCAAACAACTAGGTGACAAGCGGAAGCCAAAGGTTTTACAAAATGTCAGCACTACCAAAGACATCTGCAGATGCAGCTAACGTGTCCGGGGATCCATGTTAAAGTTCCAGCTACCATCTTTCACTTTCAGGCAGGAGTTCATTATTTGTCTCAGATTTGTCTAATTTTGTGACTAGCTCTGGAAACTCTTGAGGTCAGGGATGGATGGCACAGCTCTTAAGCGAGGGAACATAGTTCTCACAAACTGCTTTTTAACACAGTTTCACAGAGCCACACTAAACTGCCTCCGCAGCGCAGATCCATACCGAGGTTCTTGCAACACTGATACTTTAAGACAGTGACAGACAATAAGCATATTTATCAGCTGTTTTCGCAGTGAGGGTCCTACTTCCAATACAATTCATTAAAAGTGAACCCGGCTTTGGTTTCCCTTCATTCACTGTCTAGCAAAAGGCATTTCTGTTGTTCTTTTTATGCGTCGTCTTCCATTCAGCTCTGAATAAACTGGATGCCACTGTCTCTAGAAAGTTCATGGGTGTATCTGCCTTTAAAAAACAAACAATGCCCCCTCCCCCATCAATATATTATTTCAAGATATTATTTTGGTAAGGCAAAACAGTCTGTCTTCAAAATCTTGAAGAACAGAGCTTTCTTTCATATTGTTGGCAAAACCCTGCAAGAAAAATTGGATTTGAAAAAACTGAAAGTGTTTGAGTTATTAGCTGCTGACAGGCACAACACAAAATCCAGAAGAGCAGCTATAATCCAAAATAGGCTATTTTTTTGTCAATAAACCATTCAATTATTCATGGAAAATTATGCTTTTCATGATCAGCCCAAAGCATTAATAAACAAGAGTTACCACCATATGACAACTTGGTCTGTCGTGTATGAAGTGAGTTTAGTGACCTTGTTCCACTTAAATGCTTTTTAGTTGTTGACAGTCGTGTTGGCTATCCTACTAAAAGCAAAGGAGCGAGCCAGCTTTTTCCATTGTCGTCTCACCTTGCCTCTAGGTTAAAGCTTTGTTTTTGTAGGGATTTGCCTGATGGCGTCTACTCTCACGCTTATTCCAGCAATGAGCAGCGTTTTCTAGGGCTGTCGCTTCAGTTGCCTCAGAATCACACAGATCTATAGATAGATGTTTTAAAATCAAAATGTTCATCCCAATATTCAGAAGCCCCTACAAGATGCTGAATGCAGTGGCAGAGATTTAAAAAAAAAAAAAAAAAGATAAAGGAGCGGATAATGAAAGTGATCTTTTTTTTTTCAATAGTGTCAAAAAGAAATGGCCAAACCAGAAAGTACTTGGTCAACAAATAAGAGATGCTCTTAGGTTACAAGGGATTTCTGCAGAGATAATAGTTACTTCTGAGCTCATATGCAACAATAAGTATGACATTAAATAGTCAAGAATTGCGCAGGGTAGAAAGCAAACTTGGAAATATTTTCTACAGTACAGTGTTCATGTACATATATATCTATATTTTAACCAGGAAAATGTTTTTTAGCACAATCTTTAGAGATGAAATGAGGGTTACTTACCTGTATTCTAAAACACCCTTGGTGTTCCCTGAAGATACGATAAGTGTAGATGAGTTCTTCAAAGCTGTGAAAAACATTGTTTTATACGTTATGCCTTTTGTCAGACTACTGCAACTACCATAGACTGTTACAGCTGAACCTGACAGCAAGGTTTGATTCTTGGTTTTTTGCTTGTTTTTTACAGTAAACTGCAATACAGTGAAAGTCTGAAGCCAAAGAAACAAATCTCAAGGAATGCTTAATGCTAAATATCATCAATTACGTACCAGAACATCACTTGTAAAAACAGCTATGTTAGAAAATACCTGGACATTTCACTACTCAGTGGGACACTTGAAAAGAAAAGTCAATGTCAACTTCACAGCCCAATTTAACAAAAATGAACAAAACACTCACCAGCTCTTTAAAATGTATCCAAGCAGATATTTTCCATTAAGAGCATACTAACTGTACCAAAAGTCATTTCATAATTATTTGTCTTTCAAGACTGCCATTAAATAGGGTCATTTTGAACTTCGAGTATGCATTCATTTTTTCATTTGATTCATATATTAAAGCATTCAAAATGCTTTGGATTCTATTAGTAATATTTTTATTTGACTCTTGATGAAATTAGTTATGTATGTTTTTTCCTAAGCCTCAGAAACCCAAATATTGCTTTATCATACCTTACCTCAAATCTAGCCCTTTGTATATCAAGACCCTGTTTAGATCTGTTGAATTTTGGACAAATGCACAGCTCTCTTCTTTGCTCTGCAGAGTTAGGACAGGTATGGTAGGCATAGCTAAGAGTGCTGGGTTCAGTGTGCAGCCATTGCACTTTGCTTAGCATAGATACTGGTCAGCCGTGTCCAGCTAGCTTATGTACATCCAGGTCAGCTAGTTGCCTAAACATTTCTCCAGTTTCTTAGGTACGTCTCCTGTGCTAAGTTCTATACTACTGCAGCTGCAGTAAAATAGTTCTGGTAAGTCAGAGCAATGAAAATGCTTTAGGATTATACACCCAGAAGAGGGCTGACTGTCCCTGAGAATTTGTATTACTTGTTCTGAGATAGTAAGAAAATGCAAAAGAAGAGTCTAGGACTCCACTGTGAGGTGTTGTGTAAAAGAAAGAAGAGTGTCCTTGCTCCCATAGGATGCGTAAGTCCTTGCTCACTATCAGCAGAGTTGCTTCACTGCACTGGAAACCACTTTGTGCACATCTCAACATGGGAATAAACTGCAGGCAAAGGGGTGATGCGTGTATCATTGAGAACTGCAGAATCTCTTATCAGTGGTGAAGAAAGGGGAGCCATGGCGCAGTCAACCCTCAGACTCCAAGCTGGGGAGCTAACCATCAGGCAGTCTTTTCACGCTCTAAACAGTGCTAATACATACCTCTACTTCAAAAATGGTTATACCGTTACTTCCGTCTTTACTGTTTAACTAAAACATTTGTTAATGCACAAGCTAAAGTCAAATACACTGCCTTCTCATAACACTGAAAACTCACAGAGGCTAGCAGGAGTCAAACGAAGTCATATGCTTTTCCGTATGTCTGCCCAGAACATTATAGAGGGACAAACACATCTGCAAGCTTTCCACAGAAAGAAGGAAAGAAAGAAAGAAAGGAAGAAAGAAAAAAAGTAAGCAAACAAGCTGGCAAGCAAGTGTGGCACCAAGCTTAAGCTTTATGTCAGTCCAGAGTATGGCCAGAGCAGGCTTGCATCTGCATACTGTGCAGATGTGTCCTCTGTTGCTGAAGTAGTTCAAAGTCATTACACACACCTAAGTAGCCCTTCAATTTCTCAACTACCGCTGTTTCATAAGAGATAAGTAGCCTTTCTCCCATGTCAGGGATGAGTATTTTCATTCCTTCTCCAAGCCCCTCCCCATGGGCTCTGGTTGTCCCCACTTGCTATTTCTCTCCTTTTCCCTCTATTTCCCTCTGATAGCATAGTCGTCTTTTCTCTTACCCACCAGCCCCACAACACTGCATTTCACCCTATCTTTTTCTCCTTCTCTTTTGTTTTGCACCAAAAGTCATGAGATTTTGATTATTGGTGCAGAACATTTCCTGATATTTTTGAACTAATTAGATGTGAGCGTTAAAAAAACTTTCATGTCACACTCAGACACAAGCACCCTCAAGAAAAGCATGAAACATCATGTGGTCAGACAAAAAAATGACTCAGAACAGACTTACTGTTTTATAAACTTTGAACACATTAGGAACAGATCTACTACATATGAAAAGTGTAAAATGGGCATCTTGGAAGGAAAGTAAAAGTGCTTTTCCCTAAAACATAAAGTTTTAACCTCAGTAATTAAAATTAAGAATTATAAGTAGTACTTTTCTATGCCCAGCTTGTTCACAGGCTTGTCATATGAATTTGGGCAGGGCAGTATAGCTTTCTGTCCCAGTTTATCTTCTTGCAACGGATAAACTACCTTACAAGCACAAGGCCAACCTTTCATTAAACAGTCATAAAGCATATGAAGAAGGAAATGTTCCATATCCTACCATGAGATGTTTTTAGTGCCTAAATAGCGCTAAAACACTACTTACTCATTATTACAGATGCAGTAACTGTCAGCTTTGAGTGAGGTTCTTCTTACCGTATTTTTTCAGGCTAAGCTATTTTCTCTGGGCTCCCTTTATTGTCTGCAGAGAGACACCAGCATCAGCAGAGAACGATTCATCCGTCCTCTGTTTTATAAACTGTCTTTTGCAAACACCATCTTCCACTACACGCTATAAAGAAAGCCTAGGGCAACTGGCATTGACTGAAAATACAGACACACATATTCTGAGTCTTTTAATACTAGGGAAGAACTGTGAATAGTAGCAAAGTTGAACTCTTATCTTTGCATCTATTTTAAAACTTATTAAAAATTCTTATTATATTATTATTATAATAATTAAACAATATAATAAAATATAATTAAAATTCTTATAATATTAGAGTACTTACAAGACACACAGACACAAGGCTCCTGCTACGCTTTCACTCTCTCTTATTAAATAGCTACCATTCTTTCCTTTCTTGATCAGTAGTTCTTCACAAGTTTTTCTTGTTATTTTTCCATGAAAAAATGGGAACTCCATGGACAAATAAAACCAAGGTATCTCGTCTTTCAAACCAATTCCAGGTCAGAAGCCCGGCATTAGAAGACTTATTCTAAATGCAGTTGCCTAGAGACAATTGAAGTTGGAGGTGCTGAGTATATAGATGAGTTCATCTGCGTCATTATTACTGATCTTTCTATAGCGCAGTCAGTTAACAGTCTGTGCTAAAAGCTCATGAAGGCAGATAAGGAAGGAAAGGGGAAATGGTTTGCCTCCACTGGTCACAGTCTACATCAGAAAGGAAGTTTTTTTGTCACATTGTATTAACAGAGCTGACATTTAAAGTTGCTCAAATTTGGTCTTACGTATAGCGATCTTGGTCATTATGTTGAAAAAATGCCACTTGTTTCATTCTTTTTCTTGCCAGGTTCACTTTCTAACACTGGGTTCTGGGGGTGGGTGTTAGATTTACTTATTTTTCAAGTTTCAGCAACATATGAGAATTAGATTTTTCAAAACAGGGCATGTTCTCCCTGCACCCTTATTTTTAAAATACAGATATTTTATCAAGAAGTCTGTGGTCTCTGTGCTATGATGTGAAAATGTAGCAGGAAGGAGAAGGGGGTCAGATAGATAGTGCCTTTTGTCACCTCTGGGAAAATGCTGTCCATTGCAGAAGGCCAGATACAACCATGTGTAAAGCTGCTGCTACTCAACAGAGGAAATGCTGCCCAGCTCCATGGGAGATGCTCTCCCAGCCATTTAAAAGTTACCCTGTTGGAAGCGGAGGGCCAGAAGAGGAGCAAGCCGACATGGGGATGCAGGATATGAGAATCAGGTTAGGCAGTATTTGTGACAGAAAGGAAACTGAGGGAGGACCTAAAGATGTGGGGAAGGCTGTGAATCGGATGGTGAAACCGAAAAGAAAAGAAGCACTGATAGGGCAGAGTGACTGGGGTTAGGGTTCTGGGGGAAAAAAGACAGGGGCAGAGATGACAGGAGAGACAAAGACCTCAAAAGAGAGGGGATGGATTTTGGACCATGCAGTATAGCTCACTTCTGAAGCCAAAATGGAGACCAGAGCATTGGCAGTGGCATGGGTCTTCCTGATTTCAAAACCTACCATTTGAACCCTAACCTCCCAGCTCTAATACCTACAACCAAATCTCCCTGACCCACAGTTCTCGTGAAGTTTCATGATTTCCCTATCGCCAGCCAGTGCCAGCGACACCTCCCCCACCCAAAGCCAACGAGGCCCTGCAATTTCAGCTCACCAAGATGGTGACATCTGGCACCACTGCTGCTTAATCCATTAGTGCCAGGGACAATAGGCTGATGTGGTGCCACTCCAGGATCCAGTCTTGCTGATGATCCACACAGAAACCAAGGAAATGCCAAAAGATGATATTTGGGTATTTTTCCCCTTCTTTTTCACAAGTCATTCTCCATTTAAGAAAAGCTCCGCTAAACGTGCAATGGCAAGTACTCAGCAGTTAGGAAATGCCAGAGTTGTAGCATGCTGCCGGTAAATTCCTAATTCTCCTCCCTTTGTGCAAAATGCAGGATAATAGAGGATCTGCTGTAATGGGTGGGAAGGTCAGTCATACGTCTATATTATTTTTCCATATGAAAACCTGCCTCACTAAAGCCACAGGCTGGACTGCACTACATAAACAAATCAAGGTTGTACAGGGGAGGAGGAAATTGTTTACAGGAAGTCTATATTTTTTGTTCAGAATTAAGAAGTGAATTTTAGAAAATAAAATGAATGTTAGCAATGTGCTGAACAGTCTAGTGGTGAAACTATAGAAAGTTCCAAAAAAAGACTTTATAATTCTCTGTTCAGGCAGAGGTTTAAACAGACTTCAGCAAAATAAGATGTAGAGCTACACAAGGATTATAATAAGGAAACAAAGTGTGAAATACCGTGGCCACCGGCATCCTGGCCACAGAGTGGGGAAAATATCCTGTGGAGGAAAGGAGGTAAATAATCACTAAATTAAAAGTAGCATCATAACGCCAGCCAGCAATGATGACTGTGTTTAGGTTGCACATCTAGCTGTTACTTTCATGTACCTTACCCTGACAACTTCCTGTACGCAAAAATCGTATGTTAACATACGTGCTTTTAACTGCAAGTTAATCATGTGTCATACTAACAGCATATCCAGATGACACCTTAGTTAAATCAGGTATAAAGCAAATAGACATGGCTTTATGTCAAACAAATTTGGGAGTTGTTAGAAAAAAGATTCACCTAAAAGAAAAGCTCCTAGAAATGGCAAGTCTGAAGGGAAGCTAAAGCTGGTGTTTGTACTGTAGTAATCACAGATTACCATAACTTAGCAGTAAAACAACTCCTCATCTCCAAAGGGATAGCAAGAACGGGGAGAAAATGATCCCTCCTCACCTTGCAAGTGTTCTTAACAGCATGTAGTAAAGATTCTCCATGTTCAGGTACAGCTGTATTTTCCTACAGATAAAAACTGTTTGGGGCTTTTGTCTATACATCTTATAAATAAAAAGTTTCCGTGAGGCAGTTTAAGGAGAATGACTCAGCTAGAAGCCCAGCTCTGAGAAGAAACAGCAGCGGCTGCTTAATGCTGCCCTGCTTCAGGCAGGTTCTCTCTCCTCTGAATTGAAAGGAAAGCCTACAGGGAACGGCGGCAAACTTCTCTTTCACGAATGTAATGACTATATGTTCTTCACAGTTTTCCCTAAAGACCTCATTAGCTGGGAACAGAAACAGAAGATAGAATCAAATTCAGTAGAGCTTGCAGGCTTATATCTCAAAGTTATGCAAAGGGAAATGGCAGCCACATATCACCTCTTGACTACTTAGTAGGGTGCTCCTCTGATGACAAGAAACCCACGAGAAAGGGGAAGTGCCCCAAGAGAAATGAGGTTTGGGGGCTCTTTTCAGCAGTATCCAACATCTACAGCCTGACCACCTTCCTCCTCAGCAATATCAGGAGCAGTAAGTTCATTCTTGCTCTGCCCTTGCCTTTTCCTTCCCACGGCAGACGCAATATTGGCTGCCAGTCCTTAAGTTAGCACATTTCAATCTATGCTCCTCAGAAGCCTTGAAGTAGTTCTAGTAAATATATGATGAGATTTGAGACGATGCCAAGACCCAGGCAGAAGACATCTGGCAAGGGGAAGTGGAGAGAAAGATTTGGGCGGAGGAAACCAACTGGGCATCTCAGTGGAGGGAATGGCTAACAGTGTAGTAGTATAACGGCTAAGGGTTATCAAGAACTTGGAGAAAAGCATTTTTATTTTCATTTCTATAGCATTTGCAGGAGTACAAATAGAAGGGAATAAGTGGACAGGAGTTTGAAAATATTAAGAAGAAATATTTGAAGAGGGAAAACTCAGGTTAGAGGGAGAAAGAAGTTACCCTTTGATAGAATAATTCAGTACTCTGAATAGAGAAAGCTTTTAAGGATAATTAAATAAGGACAGCAAAACAGTCAAAACTGGGAGAAGGTATTAGCATAAGTAAAAGGCACTGGAATGAACTCCAATGTAGTAGATTTGGTAATAAATAACTGAATGCAGTGAAAGATAATAACAATCAGCCATGATCAGTGATACATGTAACCTCCTTGATGCAGTCTCGAGATTACACAGTATCAGAGCAATGATACTTACACTGATGAAAATGACAATTTTTGACCTTGGTGTTCAACTGTGAATACCTATATTGATTATATTCTACTCAGTCATCTTCTTCATTTCCAAGCCTGAAATCCCGTGAACCACATCATCTCTAAAATGCTGTGAGTGAGATTCGTGTGCTTAAAAGAGTGCCTAGGGCAACTGTACGCATCCTAGGACATCTGAGATACCCACGCAGGGCTGGAAGATACGAAAATAGACTTGCATGGGGAGACCCATGCCCTTCTGGAGTGGCAGCTAGAGAGCAGTCAGAATACCTATGGCACCTGAAGTGGCACTAGATGGTAATGAATTGCTCCCATTTTTTGTGACTAAGGAAGCTGATTCCTAAACCTGCTTGTTAGAGAATTAGTTTCTACCCTGCATACAGAAAATTGAAGGTGAAACCACAAACTTCTGTTCAAGAGAAAGTACAATGAGCACAACTGCTTTCTCTTCTGAGGATAGCTTGCTTTCCTTACTATATTTAAACATCTGTTTAGCTATTCCCCACCACAGAAACAAGCACTTACTCCTCTCCTCTTTAGGAACACTTCAGTGTTGCTTTTCAGGAGAAAAAGAAACTCCCATTAAGCACAGCTCAGAGTCAGAATCTGGGACCACGACATGTTTTTAGTAATCTACAGTTGCATAGTCATCTTTATTAAACTTAAGAAACAACTCCAATTATGCAATCATTACAGTAGGTTCCTGTTAAGAAGGGAAGACATTTGTTTTACCACTTGTCAGGTGGTCTACTTTTACGCTCAATTTTTTCATAAGAATCGTCCCATTTCTGGTGCATTTCTTTTGGTTGGAGGCAGGGGCAATGATGTATTTGACATGGCAAAATTAAAACTTTGCTCTGGTTAGTCTAAGAATATTGTTTTAAAAAGGTCTCCTGTTAGGAGAGGGAAGTGTTGCGTTGCAGTTGCGTTTACCCATATATTTTCTGTTCCTTTTGAGTTTCCAGTTCTTTATTCAAATGAAGAATCTGATAGCTTATTCCTGGGCAGAAGTTCTAACTTTAAAATAGGAAACTTTGAACACAGAAAACACTGTTTTAGTTCGCTGTGCACAATGCAAACTAATCTCAGGTAGAACGGAGTTTCTGAAAGATTCATCAAGGCAATATGTTTCTACAGCCCCTCCTCAGTAGAAGAGGATCACCCAGGTACTAATATGATCCTTTTACCTTATGAGACTTACTTGTAGTATTCTGGGAGGATGGTTTAAAAGGAAAAATCATAGAAATACACAACAGAAAGAAGTCTGCGAGGGAAAAAGAGGAGAGAAGTTATATATGCACCATCTGGTCTATCACTGCCTAAACCACAAACATGCTTCACTGACCAGACATAGATGCTCTACATTGTCTCTTGCACTTATACGTATATAAGTGCTTTGCTCCGGCACTGGAGACCTAGTCCAGGGCAAAAGTGCAAGGCTTAGGCAAAGACAAGACAGGACTTTCAGGCTAGAGCCTCGGATACCCACTGATGGAAGCTGAAGCCGGAGAGTGATATCCTTGCCAGCCACCACACAACAATAAATCTTTACAGTGCATGCAGAGGTCCTGTAACGGCATATCTACCCGGGCCAAACTTGGCCATAAACTCAGGCCAAGTATTTTCCTAATAAGTATTTCTGGCTTAATAAATTTAATAAGCATTTCTGGCTTACACAAGCCTGCGTAACCAGGCTACCCTCCCAGGTGAGTCTGAGGAGTGGTCAGCCATAAGAGCTGATGATATTAACTGCAATGAAATCTGTGCATATTTCAGTTTATGGGCAGGGGGAATACATAAAGACAGCGACACTTGGGCTTCTTCACCCCTGTTCGCTAACAGAAATTTCTAGACTGTCTGAGAGGGTTTTGTTTGAATAGGAGAAAACTGAAAGGGGTGTTACTACATGACAGGAGCAGTGTTCCTCAGCAAATTCAGGATACTGCTTGACTTCTGTGCATCCAGACTAGAGCTTGGGCTTCTGGTCAGGGCATAGGAGCCCTTTCTAGGAAGTCACTGTGATTTCTGTCTGGCAAAAATTGCAGTTTTCTTTTCCCACCTACAGCCAGTTCTCCAATTGGCTGTGCTTACAGTAATGAAACAGTTTGAAGCCACCCTAATTCATGCTGAGGACTCATGCTGATTAGGGGCTTTTAATTGCAGAGAACCATTCCAAGCTCTGTGCAATTTCTGACAAATGGCCTAGGAAGATAATGGCAGTGAGGTCCCAAAACAATACTATGCAGAGGAATATGCTGCATGGACTGTCTTGTCAGAGGCAGGGAACAGTGCAAGAGAGGCACAGCCAACTGCGTTCCTCAGTGCCTGTAATGGGGCTTGAACAACTGAGGCAGTCATGCCCAACCAGGGCTGTGGGCATTATCAGTCAAATTTTAGCTACATTAAACCAATCTGTGGCTGTTGTGAACCTGCTCTTAAAATCATTTTGCTCTGCTCCAAAATAAGACTAGAGTTTTTTCCATCATCCACTGAAGGAGATTTCACTGTCCCTAGGCAGCCTACCACAATGATTAACCAGCCTTTTAGATGTTAGACATAAGGCGGAAAAAGCTAAATTGCTGTGAGACTGCCTTTTGGCCTCCTCCCAGCCCCATATGGAAAAAAACAGCCAAATTATCCCTCCTTAGCAATCTCTTACCTTTAAAAACATTTACATCCTCCAGTCAGTCTTTGGTTTTCTTAACTAAATACAACCACTTCCTTCAGTGAGTCCTCTCAAGTCACACTTTCTAACCCTGAATTTGTTCGCTTTGCTTTTCCCTGACCATACATACGTGTGTTTAGCTGTGACTTCTCCAAATTTGATGTCTGTAACTGAACAAGTCTTTTGACTGGAAGAGCAAAATGGCTAGCTACTATTTATTACACAAAACAGCCATTAATGAGGAATTTTTACAGTAACATCTCAATAGATCAAGAACATTTCGCGTGTTGATTCTACGAACTATGCTGGCTGCAGCTCTAACACAGTAAATCTCTAAATAATGATCCTTGGGAGAAAGGGAAAGCTGAGGAAGCACTAAGCTGGCTGATAACGTGAAAAGCTGAGAGGTTAGGGAATGATCGAGGTGTATGTTAACCCCCAATCATGTTTAAATAGAAAGATGCAGTCGAAAGAAACTAAAAAGAAAGCCAATGCTCTTGAAAACTGCCAAAGTTGTGAATAAAACAGGAAGCCAAAGGACCATTTGCAGTTTGACCAGATAAACACAGATAACACAGGATATGAAAACAGAAAGAAAGCTGAGTTCTAGCTAAGGCTCCTGCAAATTGGAGTTCTTGTTGAGTTATGTCTATAGGCGGTCAAAATACTCTGACTTGCTGTACAAAGTGAACCTACAAAAGTTTGTGTTATAGTAACTAAATTACATGTAATTTTGTCAAATTGGCAACTGTAGCATGATATAGACAGTTCTACACCAACTTGTGCTTAGACAGTGTATTGTACCTGAGATCTGCAAAGTTTGTGTGTGCGTGTGCGTGCGTGTGCGTGTATGTGTGTGTGTGTGTGTGGCATTTATTGATGGGCAAGACTTATTTTAGACTGAAAGAAAATAATTATGGTGTAAATCCAAGAAGAAAATGTAACTGATATATCTAATACTTACGGATTGCTGTTAGAGCAACAATAATTCCCAAGGCTCCAGAATTTTTACATTTGCTTTTCACAGTTGGTTGCTAGTCAAATATAAACCTAGGAGGAAAAGCCCTATTTATAACCCTCTTTACAGACTGTCTGATTTTTAAAACACAAGTTAATTGAAAGTGACCCTTGAAAATGCAAACTTCTCTTTGCTAAAATTAGAATTAAAAATTATAGAATCAAATAAATTTAAAAAGTTACAGAACTGCAAAATATATGAATATGTGTAATCAAATGTAGTTTTGTTTGTCCTGAAACTATTCAGAGTTTTGCTCAAAAGTTCATTTGCAAGATAGAGCCATAAAATAGCATTTTTCTTTTTACCTTTTAGCCCAGTGGTCAGGGTTCTCAATGATCCATACTCATTTTTCATTAACATAAGAGTTTTCAATGCTTCTAAACTGAAGAAACTAATGGCATAAACTGGCCCCTCGAAGAGACCATGGGGCCTTCTGAGAGAGTTAAGCGAGCCAGGGGAGAACAGATATTTGAGGGATGGAGAACCCCACCTCCCCTGGAGCACCTCAGCTTCACAATAAATGCAGAGAAGCAATTCAGCCTGACCTGAAGCACCTCCAGGTGTTACAGATTTAAGCAGTAAAAAATTCCACCAAAATTCCTCTTTCAGACTTTAGTGAAACCCCATTTCCACCAGAAAAATAATTCCTTGGAATTCATTCAGTCCATCCTAAAAGGCACAGAACTTTGTAGTAAGTACCCTTAGACCTGTTTTTAACAAATCTAAACTAGTGTGACAACACAGCCTTCAAGACCCAGAAAGCACAATCTCTAGCTTCATTTTCACAAAAGCAACTCCCTCCCCCAGCTTGAAGGTCCTTATTCATGTTAACTGAATTATCAGCTCCTATACTCAGGCATTTACAATCTGGGTCTCAGTTTCTCGCAAAGCAGCTCATGAAATGCAATAAGAACTGAGTTTGCATCACAGGGTCCTGACAGTACTGCCTTCCTGCTAAGAAAGGCGCAACTAAAACTGTGAGAGGTAACAAAACACACTGACAGTTCCTCTCTATACTTCTCTCTGTCACCTCTCTATACTTCTGCCGCGTGTTTTGCCCAATATAACTTCACTATAAAAGTCTCTTTTGTAGCTTCTGTCTTACTATTTGAACACAAGATTCTTACTATGGAAGTCATCTATCATCCATCAGCAGTGACATCCTATCTGCCTTCTCCCTTCTCAGGTTCCAGTGAGAAATGAAATTGAGGTTTTTAGCGGAGACAGCAGACATAGCCCACTTTGGTTTTAGCTCAGCCCAGATGATGCCCTCAAGTAAAAACCTCTATATGGGGATTCATGGCTATCATGGAATATATGCATTCAAGCCTATGCTCTGTATGAACTTGTAAATGCTTTGAGGTAAGGATCAGCTCTCCGTAATGCTGCTCAGTCAATCAGTAATGGAAGATACCAAGGAAATGGGTATCTGATGGATGACAATTCAATGTAGGCATCAAAATAGTTCAGAAAAGTGAGGGAAAGCCCTCTTGAATTTGTATTTTGTCATCCTGTTTGTTTTTCTTTAAACTATGCAGTCCCTAATTACTGTAAGAAAAGCTGTAGTTTTCAAAAACAGGCAAAGATGAGAAACTAACAGCACTAAGACAAGCCTTTCTTCCAAAGTGGCAAGCTATATTTGCCCGGTAGCCAGTGCCCTGGTCAGGACAAGGGCAATTTGCTGACTAGGAGAATATAAATAAGAGTAAAGTGGGACTTAAAGTCATACACATCCTGAAAGAAAGGGGCCAAAAGGTTAGTTTTGCACAACTGGTTACAACAGGATTTGAGAGAGATATCAGAAGAACAAGAGTGCACTTGGCAAAAACAAAGAAAAAATAGGAACTACCCAACCTGAGTGAAACCAAAAGCGATTTATATATCTCACCTCCAACAATGGTCAGTAGCAGATACATAGAAAAAGAAAGTGTAAGAAGTAGAGCATTTTTGTACAAAAGAGGATAAAAACTGTGGAAGGACAGCTAGAATAATAGAAGGTTCTTACCTGTGAAGATGGGTAGCAAAGGACATGCCGCAGAGTTGGTAGACAGAAAGAATTGGCAAAATTTAGGTGAAGTCTGAATATAGGAGCCTAGAGATGCCCCACTTGTGTCTGTTTTGTTGCACTCCATGATGGAGCGGACAAGGGGAGGAATGCTATAAGGAAGGCTAGACCATCAGGTCAGATATTCCAGAGAATACATCAGATATTTCGGTTTAGACAGAGAGATTTAAACTACGAAGATCTGTCAAAAAGTTGTTAACAACTTGTAGATGCATTTCTGGCTGCAGCTAAAATAAGGCAGAAATAGAAACCTCAGTCAGAATCTGATAGGATTCCTCAAAAAAGCTAGGAAGCAATGAAGAGACTCCCTCAAGTTAAGTGCTACAGAAGTATTTTGAGGAGTAAAAAGAAACCCAGGAGACATAGAATCACTGGAACTAAAGGACAAGAAGCTTTCAAGAATCGTGTGCTTTAGGATATTGGAAGGGTCTGGCAGGTCAAGAGAATGCAGATGGTGTATTGCTCCTCAGCTCTTACAAACTTTAGAAGGAACAGTTTTAACAGAGCAAATCACTGGGTAAAAGGGATGGAATTGGGAACTCCAAACAATGCACCTGATCAGCTTAGAGATAGACAAAAGGAGCACATAGTGAGGAGGATGTAGTAGGAACCATAAAAGAGATCATGGAAGGAGTCCTTAAAAATGGAAGAGACTAAAACCATTGAAAGAGCAAAAGGTGAGTTAAAAGAGTAAGTTATAATCATGCAACATGTCAGTGGATAAGGTAAGCCACAAGGTGAAGGGAGGGGTGGAGAGTGAACTACAGAAGGGAGAAAGGAAGGGAACCAGGAAAAAAAAGGGGTGGGTGCATGGGACAAAACCCAAATCTTTCCTTGAAATAGAATCAAATGCTGATGAGAATACTATAAAGACCATTTAACCACACCTTATTTACAGACATATGGACAAGCATTGATTATACAACAAATAATTCAACAGAGCAGTATGAAGAGTTAGAACTATGACTTTCATATAAGTATAATCCATGAACTACGCTACAAAATTGTATTTTTATGCTATTTACCTGGGAAGGCTCCTCCCCTTCTCGGTGAAGAGCAAGCTCCCAAACTCCTACCTGTTCTTCTACTAGCTTTCATTATTTTGCGAAGAATTAGATTAAAGTTGCAGAAACTAGGTTAACTAGTTTACCTCTTTGACCAAAATTAGCTCTTCTAGATCAACAGGCTACCTAGTGATCCCCTGTTCTTTCGGACTTTTTTTTTTCTTTTCAAAATGTGTCACTCAGTGATCCTTTAATAAGGACATTACAGCATGCTTGGTTCTGAACCACTGAAAAAGGCAGGGACGTTTTTTCTGCCATTTGATTTGTAAAGCGGGGGAGAAAACAAAGGTTTAAACTACAGCAGCATGGCTACAACTCACCAACTCTTGCTGATAGAGTTCTCAGTTCTGAATCATTTTGACTCCCTTTGGCAGATAAAGCCCTCTGCTGCTACTGTTGCTACTATGAAATTAATATTCACACCCAAATGCTCCATCTCACAGCGTGAAAGCTGTGTGAAATGATTCCCTGACTTGGTGCCTCTGAAAATAATTTTATTGCACTGGTTAAATGAATTATGAACATGGGAGCAGGAATAAAAATTAGCAGCATGAACATTTCCATTTTCCTTTGGAAACGAAGGAGTTTATCCACAAAGCTTACTTAACTCCCAGAGGAGAAAAGGATAAGTATGTAATCACAGAAAGACTGCTGCAACCTACATATACAGACGTGCCACATTAAAAAGTGGCACAACAACCTTACTACACAGTTTATGGTGAGGACCCTGGGCTGACCCTGGCCACCATCTGTGGCCTGGCCTGGCTTAGCTCACTGAGGGCTGCAGGATGAGGCACAGGTCAGTAAGGCTCTGCCCTGCCAGACGGATGACCCTACTGGGCTCCCAGCTCCCCCATCCAGGCTGCAGGCAAACTGGATATGAACTTTAAAACCTGATAAACAGCAAACTTCAAACCTATCCAGAGATCCAGGTGAAAGGGCTAAGAAAGCCTTGAATGTGACTGTAACACAGTACAAGTGGACTGTGTGGATTTACAGCAAAATCAGCTTTTATAAACAGGTCTCCTTGCAAATTTGAAGATCATTAGTCTCAAACAAAAAAGCAATTTTTAACAGAACCAGCAGCAAGCTATCAAGTGGATCTTGTTTCTTGTACAGCCTCTAAAAGAGCCCAATTAGACCCCTTAGCTCTACAGCCCTAGTCCGTCACGACATGCTGGGCATCTTGTTTCAGCTTGGAATTATGTCTTAACTACCGAAAAATAAGGAAGGCCTGTCCTGCTGATTTTTCACATTGAAGTGATTCAACAAATTGCCCTGTCAAACTAAAAGGAGCACCATAGGTTTCCTCAAGATCTTTCATAAAATAACATCTCACTTGGCTCGTTACAGACAATACACTGCCATTGCCTTTAACACTGGGCAAACAGCAGGTAAACTTTGGCTGCTTGAGTGGCTTTAGGAAAGTACTCAAGTGCTAAACTTTAAAACTCAGAAACACGCAAGAAATTCCTCTCATAGTGGGAATGATAGCAGACTTCTGTTTAATGTTTCAGAATTCCTCTAGTTCTTTGTTTTAAGCAGTGACTACGCTATGTATAGAAACTAAGAAGGCACCGATAAGGTAACTGATGTAAAACAACTAAGCAAACAGATCTGCTGCCTGTATTCTATAAGCCGTATACATATATCTATGCATATATAAAGACAGGGCAGGAGTCTCCTGCCACCCTAAGACTAGTCCTGCAAAGAGATATGAGAGAAGGGCACCTGCAATCAAGACTGAGCTCAAGAGACTGCAACAGGGCTCCCTTGCTGAAATGTTTTTGATGGATTGGGACATGCTGTCATTTCCCCTTTTCACATTTTGCTCAGCTGAGTTAAAGGAAAAGGAAGTCCGTAGCTTCTGGGAACTCTCTTTTTTCTCATGACAGGGAAGAGAGAGGCAAACGGGTCGGTGGCGCCCTGTGTCCAGCCGCGTCCGATAACCCTAAATACACTGCTGCCGTTTGTGTCAGCTTTACCCCATGGACTGAATGCACCAGGCATGGGATGCTGATGTCAGCATCCAAATTCGCAGATACGCCTTGTTTTCAGGGACCCGTTCTGTTCTTAAGGTGGAGAAATAATAGTTTCTCATGCATTATCATAAGGAACACATGTGATGTATGAAGATGGTCAGCACACCCTCCTCAGAAGCATCACAGCATTTAAAATTGCAGATATTTAACCTTCTTTTCCACAAAGGCCTGCCAGGAAGGCAGCAATGGAGGCTTTGCACACCCGCAGCAGTATAGGGTCACCGTGGCTCCTTCAGTGACACCCCCATCAGAGCACAAGGGCAGCAGGCTGCCCCATCACAGGGGGCCGAGCCCAGGGGTGACCTCAGTGCAGGGCAGAGGCTTCCAAGCTGGACTGGAGGCAGTGATGGGTCCTACGGTGGCCCCCAATGTGGCCATGAGACGCCTGGGGAGCCCCATCAGGGCAACGGGGCTGGGCACGGGCACCCCCACGGTGCTGCTCAGGGCAGGCTTTGGAGGGACCTGGGCCCAAATGGCACCCCTGGCCTGCATAGGGACGGTGTGAATGAAAAGTAGAGCTGTGCCCCTTATCAAGGGCTTCCTTCAGCTCCAAAACCCCCAGTGGCCCCAGCACAGCCATGTTGCTGGTTCAGTCAGGAAGAGTCAAGGCTCGCTGCGCGTGGCGATCGTGGGAGACCCAGGCTGTAGCCGCGCACCGTGGCTCTTCCTGCAGGACCGCGATCCTGAGCCAGCTGTGGTAGTCATTAAGAAGGAAAGAGAAGAGAAAACCCTTTCACTAAATGAAAACCAAGCAGCAAGGTCAGGTCATAATAGCTAACTGCCCTGACAACACTCTTGGCAGGAGCAACAGCAACACCTTTCCCACAGGAGGAGTGGCTTCTGCAAGAGGGGCAGGATGCACCCTCTGCAGACACAGGGTCCAGCACAGGCCCAGTGCTGCCTGCCAGGGATTTTCCTGCAACCCACACGCCATTTTACAGTTATTGCTGAGTTAGCCAATCTCCATTTATATGCTACAAAAAAAAAAAAGAAGAAAAAGAAAAAAAGAAAAGTTTGAACTTGCAAGGCATCCAAAGAAGACCATGCACACATCTTCAAACATCTGGCATTAAGTAACAAACTGGGGGGGGGGGGGGGGGGGGGGGCTATCACGTCAGATTTGAAATAACTTCACAGTTATTAAATAGACTGAGTAGGGCAGAGAGTGCAGGACTGCTGGTCCTGCAGAGCTTGCCCCTGAAGCTGCTGCCTGAGTCCTGACTTCCCATCACAGCTGCAATGGTTTAAATGGACAATTCTCAGGCCTCAGCAAAGTCAGATTAGTGTCTTGTCATTGCAGGACATTAATCTCATCTCTTGAGTTTAATAGAAAAAAGAACACAATGTATTACTGTATTGCTCATCACAGATTATTTTTCTCAAACTGTCTGGTAAGTGCTTTTGCCAAGCATTTGTTCCCACAGGTTACGGAGAGGGAGTATTGGCCCCCAGTCCCTGGCTCTGCTGTTTGCTTCCAGCATTCACTTCCTTGCAATGGCTATGAAGCAACATGCTTGAAAACAGCATGTTGGCCAACACCAAGCAAATGTGTTTCCCAACATAACTCTTCCTGAGAAGGCTAGAAAAACAAGTTACTTCCTATCTGAGCCTTTCTGGCAGATGCACACAGCAGGGGGAAAGCATATGCCAGCTACATCAACCTGGGAGTTCAACAGTATTGTATTGCAAGTGCACAGGGCTCTCTGCAGTTGCAGCATATTTTTAAACACCTGCAGTTCAGGTGTGAAAATATTTCAGGGGCTAAGTTTGCTTGTGCCTCCTTCCTCTGGTCATCAGTCTTCTTTGAATTTCTGTATTTTACACTAAAAAAAGGGGGGGAGAAAGTGATGGCTCCGTATTCAAAACTGAGTAACAATAATAAGAAAGCCACTCGTTCAATGAAAAGCACTATTCTCAAGAAGTAATATATTAAACATAAATATGCTATCCAAAGACTTCTCCGTTCCTCTAAAAACAGATCTGAAAGCTGTTCAAAATCTGTAGGAAGTCTCTAGATGGCACTATGACTCTGTATAAAAGAGTAATCCCCAATGAACAACCCTACTAAAGAAAGTGTTTGCATTGCCAATTGGGTAAGAATGCACAGCTGCCAAGTGACTAGCTTCCAGTTCTTTATATATCAGATGTGTAATAATAGCTTTATTTATAGTGCATAATTACTTCTTGGATCACAACACAAGCTTATGCTTCACAAGATATCCTCTGGAGGTTGTTCACAGTTAGCACTGCAAATATAGCCAGCCAGGTAATGTTATGCTTATACCTTCTTTCTTTTTTACTTATAAAGTGAATTAGCTAATTATGGACTCACTTGACTAGCACTCAGTCCCTGTACTCTTAGGATGTGGTATCTATAGTTAGCTTACTGTGTCCGATATACTTACTACAGGGTTAATTGGCAGTTCACCGTTGCTGGGTATCTGTGCGATCAACCGCTGTTAATGGATTCACTGCCACTCATTATCTTGCTAAAGGTGTGGAAGAACACATTATCCAATGCTCTAAATCAGTAGAGATACTTTTTCCACTTCCAGAGTGGAAATGAAAGTCTTCCAAAAGGCATTAAAAATCAACTTTCCAGTCTACTTCACTATTCATAATTGCTACTTACAGAAACACTAATATGAAAGTAGATAGTGGGTGATACACAAACCAAAACCAAGTTCAAGATAATAGGGGCCTTTTATATTATCACAGAGACTGGTAATTAGTTACTCGATGATTTATATTGCTAAAAACCTATAGCATTTTTCCTCAGTGGAGAGCAGAGTGATAATTGTCATTCAGATGAAAGATCAGGCTTAGCATTTTAGGACGCTTATTCCGTGTGTGTTTGGGCTGCAGTTGGACATCAGCTCTAAAAAAGTTATAGAACTAGGAGAGAGAAGAATATAATTTTCTACAGAAAAGCTTAATCTATTCCAATCCACCCAGAAGACTACTGCATTATATAATCCTCTCTCATTTGTAACAAGTATTTATAAGAAGCGATATGCGTTATCATTTTATGGGCTTATATAGCACACTACACTTCAACAGGAGATATAAACAAACATTATGATGAACACTCTACAGCAGAAATGAAGTTGTCTAGTAAAAATGACAAAATTGTTTAAGCTCTGAAATCGTGCACAAAGATTCCTGAGCTTTACTGCCAGTTCTGCCACTGACCATGGGTCTGCAAATCTATTTATCTTTCCTAGCTTTAAATCACATGTTTCTGCTTTGCACAGACATGATTCTCGGCTATGAAATCAAGGAGAAGCCTAATTCGAGCTCACAATGCCACACCTGAGGCAGTGAATTGATTCAGCTTCTGTCATCCAAAGAATACATGCAGGTAGAGTAAAGACGTGGTGTCTGTGTTTCTTAAGTACACTCATCAACCAAGATGATAAAAGGATTGGGAGAAATTATGATTGCAGTTAATTTCCTTTGAAGTCTTAGGCAGGCCTCTCTACCTAGCTCATTTCTTTACCGTACCCAAGGGGGACCAAAGACCCTTACATCGCAAGGACATTCCATACAAATATTGTAAATAAATGTTGTCTGCTTATTGCTTTATGTCTCAAATCACAGAGGGAAGCTGAGACACACAAACTGCAATAAGAAATTAGTAAATTCTTGAATAAGTTATCAGGGGAAACTTAAAAACTTTAAACCACATAAGCAGCAATGTTTTTAAAAAGCAAGCCCTTTGGCCTTAACTGACAGCAGATGACACTGTAACATAGGCATATATGCACACAGACATTGTACAAGCAGGAGACTATCAGCTGGTGTTCCCATTCTCATTCCTCTTGTGCAGAAAGATAAGTTTCACCGGCTTTGGGCACCACGCACACACGCACACTGACACACAGAGCCCCAGCAGGGACAGAGCAAAGCTAGCTTTGAGCACTGCGTTTGATTCTTCTGATATCTCTGGAAAATATTCCTCCAAGATCAGCCTCAGGTTTTTTGACTCCTACAGTGACAACTATGTGAGCAAGGAGAAGCTCTAGCAGATATCTCCCTCCTGAGAAAACCCAGCTGGCGGCCTTTCCTTGGAAGCGGGCTTGGAAGTTCCCTGGCACAAACTTGCATTACAGATAGCTGGCACCAGGGCACAGGGTGAGAGGGGAGACAGCTGCTTACGGTCCTGTGTTGCCAGATGAGAATGATCAGGCCCCGGTTCATGCTGGTGCAGCATGCAGCTCTGGCTGGTTTGAACTCTGGCCCTAAACAGCCAACAGCTGAACAGATTTGCAGTGGATGAATGGTTTAGGTCAGCAGCAGTATTTTGTTATTGTCGTTGCGTAATTTTCCTGTCACACAGGGTGGGATTCCTCATTATGCTTGAGAGAGTTTCAAAGTTCAAAAATCCTCTCCAACCACTTGGCACTATCTGCAATTCAGCTACTATACGACTTTACGGAAACAAATGGACAAAGACAAACACAGAGCGAAGCTACAGCAATAAATCAATTTATAATTGGCGCTTGTCTCAGCGTTGATGGGGCCTTGTTCTGACCTACCCCTACCTAGAAGAAGTCTAGTTTAAATAAGGAGCCAATCTGAAGTATTCTGGTTAATATCTTGAACAATTAATACCACCTTTTTCCATCCCTGTCCAAAAAAACCAAAGGGGAAGCTTTCCTTGTTTGTGGAATAACAGTTGCTATTTTTTTGGTCTCAGCTCCCTTTCTACACCTCGCTGTTCAAAGGCTAGAATAGAAAAACTGATGTTGCAGAGGTGCACTGAACAATGGCACTTCAGTTATTCTGCTTCTCATCTACTACCTTGCACTGTGTTCCTTGGAGGTCTGTAGTTTCATTGCTTTTAATCAGCTATGCTATACCAATAAGCTTCAGCAAATAACTTGGCAGTTGGGTCTACCTGCTTCTTGCTCCTAAATGCCATTTACTTACAGACTAAAGTTCAGAGTTAGGCCTGAAATTTAACTCTCCCTACTCCAGAACATAATTTCACATTTGGCCTGTTGCTACATTACAGAGAATAAAAACCAAGCTTGTCCTCTGCGAAGGTAGGAAGTATATTTTATCGAGGGTACAGAAGGAACATACAAAGGCAGTTCACAAACCAGGCTTCCAATTCAGTGGAAATGTAAAAAGTGATTATTAAGAAATAAACATTGTGTAGAGAAAGTTTTTTAGGAAAAAAAAAAGCCTTATTTCTAATATACCTTGCCATGAAGTTCAGATTTTGATCCAAAACTGCTTATCTAAAAGGCTCTACGTTTGGTTTCACTTCTACAGTTTTGACTTAAAAAAATCAACATGGTTGTTTCAATTCAAAGATATCAAAAGATTACTTTGTTGCAAGATTTGTTATTTGAGCTGTATCAAAGGGTTGCTCTGAGAACTGCAATGTTGTCTTAACCATTGCTCTGTCGCACAGCAAAATTAATTATCAGCTTATGACCCTTTCTTACTGGAAATTCCATTTCACAAACGGTGCCAGGTTTGCATTGGGATATTCTTCCATTTTATTAAGAGAGAAAGAAAGAAAATACTGCTTTGCTCCAGCTTGTTACTAAGCAATTACTTGAAAAGCATTCTCTGCTTACATAGCTGGAAACTGATATAAGCATACTTCACTTAACTCATAGATGAAAGTACAAGCACTGCAGTCCTTAGTTTTGATTAAGCTGTCACTTTCCTGAGGAAATAAGTGAGAGTAGTCAGAAAATCTGGGGGAGGAATCTAATGGCAACCTGCATCACAGAAAAGGTTATGCCACATTTTTGAGCTTGCGGTGGCCACAGTACATTTTTTTCAGGATCCTCAGGATTAATCCTGGATCAGCTAGTTTAACCCCAGCCTTTCTTACTAGATGACAATTTTTGGTAAGCTTGCCTGCTAAGCAGAGTTTCTTCAAGTTAAACCAGTTATACCACCTGGCATGCTGCCATCTTGAAGGAAGCATAAACTCAGCGCGTTAGCAGCAAACAGCAGTACTTACCTGTGTGCTGAGGACCTATGTGCCAGGGACCTCAAGAAGAGGTGAGAACTGTTTTGTTCTTACATCATTGATGTATGTTTTTTAGCAGACATTGTAGGACTGAGGTACGGTGGAGCTCTGCTCCCAGAACATGCACCCCATCATGTGCCCTAGATGTGGAGATAGGTAAATAGTCAAATTCCTACTTTGGGAAGCTTCTCAGATATCTACGTGGGGTTGTAAATCACTTGGACTACAGCACCTGAACTGCCCCAGAAAAATTACATGGGTAGCAAGTTATCTTTCTACACACAAATCAAGACTTTGGAAGTTTACACAGATAGTAGCCCTTGTGTACCATGATCATTCATACAGCAGCAAAATAATCCCTCCTAGGTAGCAGTAGACAATTGTTAATATTTGTCCTAACCATCTAATTAAGCAGTCCCACGCCAGGTGTTGTGAATGTGGATCCTGAATATTTCCCTTTTTTTTCTGGTCATTCAAATTCAAGTTAGTGAGATTCGTCATGGCTTAACATTTGCTATGAGTTAATTCAAATACTTATTTTCTTTTCTAGGGGGGAACTCGTATTCTATTTTGTCAGAACATTCTTCCCAGTCCCAAGCTTTGCTGGAGCTCTGTACAACTTTTAAAAATCAAAGGATTCATTATAAGCTTTCAGCATTTTCACTTGGAACTTTTCCCAGGGTTTTTCTAGGGCTTTTTCTTGAATTTCATTTTTCATTTCTTTGCTTATGATGTGATGGGGTTAGCTGAGTGCAAGCAGTTACTGAAAGGGAACAGTTTCTTGGAGATCAGCCTATTTACCATGCCCTGAGAGTCTCAGATATTGCTCTTGGTTCTTTTTCTGCCCATGTTTCTCCTTGTATATCTGTAAGAGGTGCCACAGTAGTACAAGTTTACTATTTTTGGATGAGTGCTGTTGATTCACCAATATCTTTCACTATACCTCCTTTAGCAGCTACTCTAGCTTTGTTCGTTATCCACCTGCTTCTGATCTATTCCATGTTTTGTGCTTCAATTTACAGAAATATTTTTCTGTCTCTTTTTGCACGTATTTGTGGAAGAAGCAGGGCTTGCTTTTGCTTGGTTTCCTGCTTTGACACAGATTTTAAGATTTATCTATTTGAAAAAACCTTAGCCATTAGTATAGTGATATTTCTCACACTGCAGCACAAAAAGGGATCAGATTTTGCTCATGCAAGTCCAGTTTTCGAAAACTGGAGCTCTGCTCTCTGGTACAATTTGAAGCTGTTGTGATAACACCTGTCATGGTAGCAATTCCCTCTCTTTGTGCTGTCTAACATTTTGTTTCCTTAAATGTACTTTTCAGTCTGGTTGTACAGTAAGCATGGTTGCTTTTGCTGTCAGCTCCTTTGCACTCTAGTACCACGAGTGTGAAGTGTGGTCTGTGGGCCGCATCCATATACCAAACCTTGGCATGGGTCTTGCTTCCTGCACTGCATCTGCGTGTTCCCGACTAGTAGTTACAAGAGTTGTGCTGGTTCTTGATTGCAGGTTAATGCTAGCAGATGCAGTAATCATATTCCAAGTGTAACTCCCAGGCAGGATTTAGTAACAACCTTTTCACCTTCCAGAGGGACTAGATGACAGCCCATTTTGTCATGGCAGAGGTTTAATTAACAGGACTTTCATGGGATCTCAGTAATCGCAGTAATGAATTTCCCAAGCAAGTAGCAGTCCCTTAGAGTAGATGAATTCTTCGAGTGAGCAGGAAGGAAAAACTTTCTTGCAGTTCTGTCTTATTGCAGAAAATTCAGAGATCTTAGCTTACTTTTTTAAAAAAGAAGAAAAAAAAGAGGGAAAAAAACCCCGAGCATACAAACCAAAAAACCCTCATTGCAGATTTGGATGCATGCACAAAATCCTGTCAGATGGCTAGTCACTTTTTCATACAATTAGCAAAACTAGCGAACAGTAAAGCACACACCACAGCAGCTAACCATTAAACTTCCTCACGCCCCAGAACTACTGTTGCATTCCTTATTTCACAGACTTAGGGACAAAAGCCACACTTACTTATACCAGTTTCCCACGTGAATGCGCTTAACTTCTCTGCAAGCTGTTTAAGCTTCAGACACTCGAAGGCACTTTTCTGGCTTCTCCCAAGCGCAGCTTCACCTAGGGCAAGCGTCAGCCTCAGGCCTCCATGGCCGGGCACATTGTGCAGGACTGGCAGCAGCCGAGGACCATCGGGACCAGGAGTGAGGGGCGGCCGCGGCAGGAGCATGGATGGTGAAGCGCGAGCTGGCTGGGCGGCTCTGCACAAGCTCTGCACAACCAGGAACCCAGCATGGGGTCAGCAGGAGCCTGCAGCCAGCTTCAGGGGAGGAAAAACAATCTCGACCTAGGGAGCAATGAGAGAAGTCGTCCTCTACTAGCCTGGCGGAGGCCCAAAAGAGGAAAAGTAGTGGGGAAACACCACTCAGGGGGCCTTCTGGAAAGACAGGAAGGGGATAAGCAGAGCCGGAGCTTCCAATGTGAAAGGGGAGGCCAAGAGGAGGCACGATGTCCTGATGTGGTGCGGTGGTGGGGGCAAGACAGAAAGGATCCCGAAGTAAAAGCTGTATTTTCCCCATCCCGAGGGGAGACTGCACTTTGCCGCATGCTGCTCTGGGAAGATGGAGGCTTGACTGGAAAAGCAGGGAAACGAACAGCTTTCATACAGCCTGCCATCTGGTTTATTTGATTTTAAAGTTCTTCTTTCTCTGGTTCATGTGTCATGGCTGACCTGCCATCTGCATACTAGACTTTTCTTTCTCTTTTTAAAGCTTAGTTCAGAGCAACTACACTCCATCCTAGTACAGCGGTACAAAGGTGTCGTGAGGCACAGCTAACTCTTCCAAATACCTGATTATTTTCCTCTTGAAAGGAAAAGTCCTTTCAGTCCTTTCTCAGGTCCTGGCCTTTACTTCAAGGCTTTTGAGATTTCCACAAACACAGGGAAATCCCCTCCGACCAAACATATCCTACTGCATATGCTGCTACATAGAACATAACTGAAACAGCAACCAGTTACTGCTTGCTATCCGGTTTGTTACTTCAATCACTTGCAGATTAACTTCAATTATATCAGTTAAAAGAGGAAAGCTTTTTTTGATTAATAAAGCTAGCAAATTAGATTTCTGCCAATACAGAAATTCAGTCATAATGTTAGTCATTGCTAAATGGAGAGAAAGAATCAATTTTCCTTTTTTTTCCGTCAGGAGCGGATGTAGGTGATAAATATAAAGGTGCAGAACTGATAGAAGTGAAAGAAAAAAGGCTCCAAGGCATTTGTTCTTGTTAATCTTCTGTAGTAATGAGTTAATTACTACTTTACAATTAACAGCTTTCATACTTTTAAGTCTGACATAGGTAGCTACAATCGAATGTCATCTATATGATAGTTGTTCCCATACATTTTATAGTACTTAATTCTGATTCTTTATTTCTGGAGAATACTTGCCGTAGAATCAAATTTTGGAAACTGGATAACTGTAGTTGTTTTTAATTGCAGTCAGGACAAAGATCAAAGGCTTCAATGAAAATGCGTATCAGAGGATCTGGATATGTTATACTGATATGGGGTTTTCGGGGGACAAAAGCACAATTATATTCTGTGCAGAGGGAACATCTGTCTCCAAAGTAAAGTGAAGCTCTGTTTTGTAATGAAGAAGGAACTCTTTCAAGCAATCACAGTATTTCTTAGAGAAGTGCAAACTCGTGCATCCAACTGAGGAGGCTGGCTCAGATGCTGAACAGTTATTCTTAAAACACTTGAAGCAAATTGCTTGTTTTCCAAGCATAGAATTCATGAGCATCTGCCTGAAAATAAGGAGCTAGAATTGTTTTTGGGGGGGTCATCCCCAATTTGTCAAGCTAAGCATTGGTTCACATTTTAAGGTGAGTTTGCCAAATGGTCGGTGAGCACATTTGTCCTATATCAGTCATGCCTCTGGCTTCCATACACCTACCCAGCCTTTTAAATATCTTCTTTGTATTTGGAGTTGCATTGCCTTACACAGCCTTCGTTACATAACCAGGGTCAAAATAACTCCAAGTGTTAGTCGTGAATACTATACTTACAGCATAGTATACCACCATGCGCTTTGAGACAAAGGAAAAGCTTTAAGTAGTAAACAACAAAGCATAAAGGTGAGGTGAGTTTTGGTCAGCCCTGTTGGTTGTTAAATTCAGTCCTTACAGGAGCTGCACAATGGCCATCTTGCTATATGCTGTACGCATAAACCAGTGATTTGAAAGCAGGCACAGCTACCTCGGTGAAATTTCTCTGACATGCTTGCGGCACAAAGCCAGAGCATTTCAGAAGTATTGGCTCCAGAAAGGAAGTCCAGCTCAGAGAGAGCAAAGGAGAGCAATACAGCAGAAAACAATTTGTATAACTGCACAATACTCAAGGGTTCTCAGGCTCTTTCCACATCTCCTCCTTGCTTTTTAATAAAACATTTTCAATTATATTACAAAGAGTAATGCAGGCTGAGGTTGGAGCATGTGCTCAAGTGATATCACAGATAAGCAGGTATGTGGCTTGGACTTGTCCCGTATTTTTGCTTTTGTTTCGTTAGATTTGGCAGAATGTAGGTCCTAAACCAGCAGGTTCCCAGGACCATTCAGCAACAGACCTAAACTTTTGCTTATGTTTCATACTTAAACACTGCTTGAAGGAAGAGCTTGGTGACGCAGAAGGTTGTGTGTAGCTCTTTACATTTTGAAAGAGTACCTACCTTTGAAAGCCACATTTGAAAGAGTTCCCTAAAAACTTTAACATTTTATCGTACTACATTTTTTCTCCCTGGGTACACAGATACCACCGAGGCAGTCTATACACCAGGCTAATTCCTTGAGCTCACTACAGCATAGACAAGCCAAGTATTAAAATTTTCTCAGTAAACCAGGACTGTGTGGACTCTTTTTATTCCCTGGCTCAGGACTCACTCAAACAACAAGTTTTACAATTATTGCCAAAGCACAGAGAATTAAATCGTCAAAGAGTCTTTGAGAGGAATTGAAGTCAGCTCAGAGTCGGGCTGCAGAACTAGAACATCCCTCAAGCAGTCGCACCCTTCAACAGCCATCACTACCCATTGTCCATGACACAAAATTTGCCTGCTAAGACTTACTCTCCCTTCCCAGCTTGGATTATAAAACTTATTCTCCATGGAGAGCCAAAAGATCAAAGGGGGACAACGTACAGCATTAATGAAATTGTAGACAGTATCTCCTACCTTTGGTGAACACTCCATTTTCTGGTACCAATCTACTGTAATTCCAGGCATTTCTATTTCCAGAGGGAAAATATTTCCTCTTCCAAGAAATAAGTTGTCTCTGGGATTAATGACATTTAGTTGATTTGCATTTGGAGTTTTTGTCTTCTTAACTTTTACTGGTTGCAGAAGGTTGCATGTGATACCCTAAACTGGAGAGTTTCCCATAAGTTTAACATGCTGGTAGAGGATGTATTCGTCCCTCAGCATTTTCCTTTGGAACATGCAGTGTTTATGGCAAATGATCCCATCCAAAGGGTACTGCCCATAGGTCACTCTCTAGATTGCTAAAACCTGGAACAAACGGAGGAAGGCCTGCTAGCTCAGTTCTTGAAGAAACTGCCCAGAGAAACAATGAGAATATGGTATTTGGTTATATACTGGATCATGCAATCTTGTTTCAACAGGAAGGACAGAAAGAACTGCTTAGAGAGGCTTACAAGTGACTAAAACCATAGCCTTCATATCATTCATATATTTCCTTACACCAGGAAGCATCAGATGCAGCTCACTGAACTTTATTACTCCAGTGTAAACATTTTAAAACCACAGATTTTGATCAGAAGTTTTCATTGCCTGAAGGCCATAAGGGAGTTCATTTGCAGATAGGAACAAATTGTATCGGCGGAAAGATTGATTTACTAATGCAGCTAGCTCATTCACTGTCTAAATGAAACATGATCTCCCTAAGGCTGTAGGCTGGTCTAAAATTATTTACCTACAGACTACTTACTTACATCTATGGGCTGATCTTATTTCTCTCCTGTTGATCATTATAGTCCTCCTGTGTCTCCCCTCCCTCAATAGCCTCTGTAAGAGCAGTCGCACTTTAAGCTTCCTCTGTCGTTAACATTTGTTGTTTTTTTGTTTTTTCACTGAGAAGCCCCGTATAAGTGATTGTAAAACATGTTTGTGTACTCCCTGTATTACTGACAGAGTTAAGGAGAAAATACTAAGTTCCAGTTCACATTTGCCTGAGAGGTGCAACTTATCTATGTCGGCAGTTAAGCTAAAGCAATGCATTCTCATGTCCTGTTTGGACTGCTTTACGTTTTTGCAACTAAGACTTGCTGGAAGAGCATGTCCTTTGTGAAGGTATGGTCCTGATGTTTCTTTTTTTACAGGTTTATTTGTTTAACTGCTAGCACTGTCTGAACTTTTACTTCATCATTACTATGTTGATTCTAATCAAGACTAAAATATTACTATTATTGCATTTTTTTTTTATATTACTAACTGTCAGGGGGCAAACCTAACTTAGGTATTGTTCTCCTCTAAGGATATTCAGACATTTTCTTTAGTGAAAGAGGAGGTTTTCAGGCTTCTTATGTCAGAAGTTAGTTTATGTATTAACAGGAGACATTAGACTAGTTGAATGCTCCTGTTTAATGTTGTAACAACATTTGAACTTTCAAAATAATAGACTGGCTTAAAATGCTTTTTAATTTTTCACTGGGTCTATCATGTCAAAATAATATCAAAGCTAAACAACATCTTAAAGAAAAGCCTGGTACAGCAGTTGATTAAAAAAAAAATTGTTAAATGTTTTACCTGAAAACTGTTTCACCTTTCACCTTTTTGATGAAGAGAACAATTTTAGAATCAAGGAAGTAATTTGCTGTGAATCATATGCACGTCAAGAATAAAAAAACTATAGCAATCAACTTCACTGATTCACAAACATTTGTTTAGTTCTAGAGGAAACCATTCATTTACTAAGGTACATCAAGGCTACCGGATAGAATGGTTCTTCAAGAGAAACGCAGTGATTGGTAGTGACAGGCAAACACGCAAACATCTACCCAGATTTAGGTGGGGAGGGGTAGTGGTGTAATGTGCATTTAGGTAACATGATCCATTAATGCAGTTCTCAAGGAACTAGGGAAAGACAGGTTTGAAATCTCTCTGCTCTAAATCTGATTACATATGCATTTATTTAGAATATTTCTCCCTGTTCCCAACACTAGGTAGATTTCAGTAGGTGCAAGTCTTTCCTTTGAAATGAATTTTTATCCTAATAACATTCAAGACAGAATTGACTAGTTAGTTGTGCGGTGCTGTTTTGTATATAAATGCTCTTCTGTCCGTTAAGTACGTATGTATAGCCCAGGAGGAACCCACATTGTGAGCTGGACTGTGGTTATGTATAGGTAGGTAACTTGCTGCATAGGCACTGGCAGCTCCTGACTAGTAAAGCAATGCTTGGCAGTCTGACTTGGGTGTTTCTCTCCTGCATAATCTGCCACGGTATTCAGGGTAAGCAGGATCTTGACAGATAATGACTGCTCTGAATCTAATCCAACAGAGTAATTAAATGCATCCTTAACTTTAAGTAGGCGGATACCCCTGCAGAGTTTGATATGCATACTAAGCGCTTTGCTGAATCATGACCAGAATGCACAAAATGCTTCAGGACTGCTTCACAAAGGTCTGTTTCCATTGTGCTTAAGACTTCTTCCAATATTTATGGTAATATCATTTTTAGGACCATTACAGGCTGCAAAGAATAACAATTTAGTCAAAGAAATCAAGTAATTTAAAATTGTAACACATTGTATTTTGCATCTTTTGTCACTAGGGAATATATTTAAAACTTGAGTTTTAAGACTTTGGGATCTGAAGAGCAGCTCCTGACACGGCTTCGAATCCTCCTCTTCACTTTCAGAGCCGTGGGACAGGCCCCATTTCCAATCACTAGCTCATACTTTCAGAATTGTTTACATTGAAGTACCATGTGTGGAGCATGAAACACACAAGTGCCTCTTACTGAACAGCTTCCTTGGCGTAGGCAGAGAATGCTCAAAGTCTGTACCAACTTGCTGTTTTTTCTCTCCTTGATTTAGTAAGATATGGGATGTATTAGTCTGCAACCAATTATATTCAACTTATTCCTAACGACTCATTGTTGTCATAATATTTAATATGGAGGCAAAAATATGGCGAATTGATCTCACCTGGCTTAGAGATAATCTCTGCCTTAGCCTCACTTTCTTAAAACCCTAAGTTTTCAAGGACAACCTTTTATGGGCTCATACTTAATCTGAGACTCTGCATTTCAGTGTCTAGGGAATCTGTGCAAGTTTTTCACGTTATAGTCCTAGCTGCTTGTAATTCCTGCATTTCTAGCCTTGAGTTAAAAATTAAGGATTTTTTTTTCATTCATAGTAGGAAAAATCGACATTTCTTTATAAAAACAACAATATTGATACATTCTACACTTCAGGACATGAGATACAATTTAGCTTCCAGAAACTCGGCTGGGCACCTGCATTTGTCCCAGTTATACGCAAAAAGCTCATTATCTTGACCAGACTATCAGGTTTGTAAGACAAATCTGAAATTTGGTAACCCTCTCATAGTTTCGAGTACTACAACAAGACTTCTGAGTGGCTTTGTAATCTATTTAATAATGCTCAGATGGTCTGTCTCCCTCTTAAGGAGAACTGATGTTTATTAAAATTGACTTGTGGATAAGAGCACCTGCTTCAAGGTCACTGTTTGTGGATTATGATTCTGCTTGGAGAACCTCCAGCTATTTCTGAGAACATTAATGAGTTTCAAGATTTTTGCAATTTTATATATATTTTTTGTGTGAGTTTTGAACAGCTGCCCTTTCCCACCTGTTATCTCCTGTTCTGTAGTTCAGAACATCTTTACTGAATATTGGAGGAAGTTAAACATCAGAAATAATCAAATTAAATGACGTACAGACTATCAATAGGATGCAGATTCTTTCTCACCTTCTAAGAAAATAAATGGTAACATTTTTTTTGCAGGCTGTTTGCAAGATCAGAGAAACCCTACAGTTTTATGGGTCACAGCAAGTGTTTTTATCAGCTCTTGGAACACCAAGTATTGACCATCTGCAGGCACAGCCCTTCAGTAATTAAAAACTTCATTTAACAGTTCAAAAGGCAATGCGGCCTCCCAGGCAACTTCTTCCTACTGTATAATTGCATATTGTGTCCTTGCTCCTATGACAGGCCGTGCCTTTTCTTGGAAGCCCTTTCAGAGTGGGGCAAGTGAGCAGTTTACCTCTGTCTGAGCTATTGTGTCAAACCGTTTAAAGATGCCATCCACATTTTCTGTTTTCCTAATATGGAGAATAAAACACATTCTGCATTAACCACGAGAGTCCAGCATCTGGGATTCTGGACGTGGATCTGCAGCATCCCTGATGGCAAGCAATTTCTATATTCTTCAAAATACCAAATACAATATTTCTAGGGCATTAATTCAATTCTATTATAACAGCTAAAATTATAGTCACAAACTGCTTTCCAAATTTAATATGCACAAGCTTTTAATTTTTGCTGGATGCTTGACTTCATTTCACCACCTTCTTTTTCTGAAAAAGAAATGCAAGCAGAAGCTTCTGCAGCAGTCCTCCGCAGTCACCCACTACAAAGTAATTTGCAGATGTAATAAGGGAGCATGCAAACCAACAACAATTAATTGACAAATAAATCAAAAATCATTAAAGTGATCTGCAGAACCTTATAAACAAATGAAAAGCAATTAAAAATGGAAGCATGACATCTGCAATTAAATATCATAAGATAAAAGTTTACATTTGTTATTCCATAAAGATTTCAGATTAACATTAATGATTATGTTCAACTCTTGGAAAAGTGTACTGATTGAAAAAGGAGAAAAAAATAAATCTTGATTTCCTTTAGGAAATAAAACCATCTTGATTACAAATGCAAGAGTTTACTTTTAAATCTCAATCTCCATGCCAGTTTTCATGAGTTACCTGAAATGCTCCATCTGTCCTCTGTCAACTGCCTCAATGTCTCCTGCATAAGAATGTAGTGCTTGTTTTGCCCATAAACATAAAAGGGGTAAATTGAACTATACCTGTTCTGCAGAAAGATTAATATGTTCTTAGGTCTATTCTGCAGCCAGCTGCCAGATAAACTTGCAAAAGGCTCTTTAGTCTCTGCCTGCTTCCAGGTTGCTCTTCAGGCAGACAAGCGCTGCGGGGAAAGCAATATTCCGTATACAATACTAACAGCGCTGCTTTCACAATCATAACAAGTAGACATTTTAGGCTTCTAATCAAAGCTATTTTTAAAGTAGTTTTAGACAGTAACGCTGATAAGTAATTACAATAGCATGCGATTGATTGTTTAAGCTAAAATGAAAACCTAGAACTCATTTTGAAACGATAAATGAAATCTAGAGAAGAAGAATAAACACGAACCTTTTATGTGATATGTGTGCTTTGTATCTCTACAGACTGTATCACCATAAAGCAGTCTCCTAGCACAGCCTATGTTAAATATGGCTTGTCTGCACAGCTTGCCTGTACGTTTGATTTCAAGTCTCTCTCTCAGGCTGGATTTGAAGTCTACTGGCACATGCAGTGCCTAAATGACACCCAGAAAAAAATTAACCTTATCATCTGGGCAGGTACCAGCTGTAACTAAAGCCAACATCCCTAAAGATGATGGGAAATACAAGTTTGACAGCAAACTTCTGAGCAGCATAGCCTTCCTGGAAGTGAAGAACCTCCAGCCAAGGCATAAGGGACTCTGCACGTGCCAGGCAGCATGCCTAATGCCACCTGGAAGCAAGCAGCAATGGAACATATGCATATGGTAGGATTTTGCTAACCTACATTTAAAGGTTCTTCTTCCCACTACATAGCTAAAACTTGGGTTGCTTGTACAAGAGAGAAAATGCAGTTGTCTAGCAGCCAATGTATACAAGCTAAATTCACCATAATCTCATATTTTCAGACCTGCAACAGTAGCTGTAGATACTGAAATGCTGCGTTTATCTGTAGGCTGACATCCAGTATGACCATGAACGGTTCCCAGGTTTCCCCACGCTCCCATTTGTTGCTCCTGTTTTGGTGCAATAGCGTCCTCTAGTCGTGGGTGTATAGTAGTGCTATCAGGAAGCAGCGCTGTTCCTCCACAAAAGTGGAACTAAACCCCAAGCACCTGCTCAGCACAGTTGCGCTTGCTCCAGCTCCTGGTCGAGAAGTCTTAACTCTTTACTTACTAATTCACTGAACCTGTTAACGCACGCAAGGATTACCGTGAGAAAAAGAGAGCAGCAAGCAATATTACTTTCAGTTATACTGACTGATTTGCATTTTGTCTTGAAACTTAGACTTCCCTGAATCCTGGCTCTTTCCCCCTTTCCATCCAGTTTTCTACCCTGTGTCTCCTTTCCTTCCAAATGTGCATCCTGATGGATTTTAACTTCTCATTTTCCCAGTCATAATTTTGATCTGCAGGTAGGGAAATTCAGTGGCCAAGAACAGCAGCTGGTGAAATGTCAAAGCTGCTAAAATGAACTGAATTATCCAAGTTGAGAGTTAGGTAAGAAACCTGCCTTTTTATGTTTACTTTGGCAGCTCCCACAGCAAACAGCTCAACTTGCCATCAGTAAGAAGATGCTCAGCATTATCCTAAAGCAGATATTCACATCCAGCCTCCTCCCCTAATCTTTGGGAGTGTTTGGCTTGAAAGAGTGATTACAGCTGGAATCCAGCTCTCTCAGCCTCTTTACTATGCCATTTTTTTATCTGTGGTGTGACTGAAGCATCCAGGGTTTCATTCATAACCTGTGCAAAATCCAACTACAGACGATCCTGATAAATGGAGCGCCAAGTTCTACTTGAAACATTATTACATAATACATCAGGTTTATGTCAGAGGTACTGATGTTTTTATGGCCTCTCCATTCAGAGTAATGGATCTCTACCCACAGGGGCTTAATCATTTGAATAGCGGGCACCTTTTAGATCGACAAAGAGGTTTATAGAACCTGCATCATGAGTCAGGACTAGTTATGTAAATTGGAAGTTTTTCCTGAAGTGAGAATTGCTGTTGTGGTGCTTTGATGAATGCAGTCTGCATGTTCTTTGGAGAAGTTCCTGATCCCTGACAGTATCGTGAAAATAGCGTTATGCTAATGAAGGTCATTTGGGACTTGTAATCCTACCCAATTAAATATGAGCAATGGCTATTTGCACAGCGACATATGTAGCTTAATTTCCTCAGCAATTCCTTTCCTCATGTCATGATCAACGTAAGATCCCAGAAATTCTGAGGCAAAGCACCTACCAACATCTGTTCTTAGTCATGACGAAATGCAAGTCATTTATTTTGGCCCAGAATATTCTGAAAAATAAAGGATGATATAATACAAAGTCTTCACAAAATATTTGAGTCCCTCTGGTGGACATGAACAACACTATGCTGAGCTAAAAAAACCAGTAGACTGTTACTAAGTGCAGCTGCTTTTTTGGTCTAAAATGTGTTTTTAAATGTGTCTCACCTGCATCTCCCTGGCAGGTGAAAAATTACATAAAAATTAGATTGCTGCTAGAACACATGGAGGTGACCAGTTGCACGGAGTGCAGGATTTGATGAATTAACAAATAAACTCCGTATTCATCATGTTCTTGCTACATGTCCTTTCTTCTCTTCTGAATTTGTCACCTTTTCTCTTCTATTGTGTTCCACTTTGCTGAAATCCTGATAATCGGAACAAAGAGACACCCCAGGAGTGTTCTCAGATCACCACGCTTCATGAACAGATCATCACGCTTCGTTCTCTCTTTCCATCCTTGTTACCTAAATGCTAAAGAAGTACTCCATATAATTAAGGTTGTATCTTAAACCGTCAGTGTGGAAAAGCTGTTTTGCAGTGCCATTCTGACCATGCAAACAGGGAAACTGGAAGGAAGTTCAGACAGTTGACCATTGCAAGTCACTCAACATAACCCTAAACTATTGATTGACACCTTACCTCAGTTTTCTCTATTACTTAGCTTTCTCTTTTTAACCTTGCTATGCAAAGGCTCCACCAAAGCTTGAAGAGAAATAGTATTTTAAGATTGTATTTTAAGAAGTATTTTAAGTTTTTGGACAACGGTTGGAAAGTTTTGAGTCCAGTTCCAAATCCTAAAGAATGCAAACGGGAACGTTTTCTATTGACTGTTGATGACTAAAATCAGGGAACAGATTCCCTTTTGATGTGAAATCACTTTGAATGGTTGTGAATCACTTTATTTCCTGTGATCGAAGTGTGCAGAGTCTCACTGACAACACCTACAAAACTCAGCGTGGTCCTCTCTCCGCATTAGTTGTGATCTCCAGTTTATTAGTGCGATACAGTTAATTGACAATGAGATAGACAGTTCTTATAGATCTGCCTAATTTCCATTTCTACAGTGAAATAGGAGTTTTGTCAGCCTCTCTCTTACATGTGGGAAGATTTGAAGTTAACATGTACGGCGATCTGCTATTGCTAGACTGGGAACCTACTGTTCTGCATGGAACTGCATTTTACTACCCTCTGTAAAAAGCTGATTTTTAGTATGCGAAGACCTTCAGAAAACTCGTGGTGATGTGAAAATCTAAGCAAATATGGGGAGAACATCCTTTTCGTTTGGCAGTCCAAGGAAGCTTCCTGAAAACATTAGTAATTTTTAGTGCAAAGTAACAAAAACTTTGAAATAAAGTTATTTTGCACCAAAGCTTAAAACTTAGCCTCAAGACTATTAAATAGGGAGTCAACAAAACCAAGTGTTTCCCACAGTCACTTTCAGTCTTACGGTGTTCTCCCACTTGAACTGTTTCTGCCTGAAGTGAGGAAAAACAAAACAAAACAAAAACCCCACATATACCTGACTGATTCTATTTTGAACTAGTTTACTTTACAGAAGCTAAATATTCAAAACACAGGAACATGCACAGAGAAGTTGTCCAGATTTTCACTTCTTCTGCGGACAGCCTTTCACGAGAAGGGGTAAAAGAGGAAAAAAAAAATGGATTGGGGTACCTACCTTAAATATTAAAATCCTTGTACTTACCTATCTAGATTACCAGCTCTAAGGCAAGTATTTCCTCCAAAGCAGATAGATAGGAAGCAGATTAGGCAAACCAGCCATTTCCTTCAGCCTTCATCAGCCAGAGAACCTCTAAGCATTGTCCCAGGAGTGTCACAGCTTGGGCTGTTGATTTGCACCATGCCCAGGGTTTATCTAGTGCTGCCATTTTAACTGCACATTTAGTATTTATGTGATTTTTATGTATCCCCTGCCCTCTCTGTGCAGAAGTCCCTTTCCATGGGTGCTCAGGCTTCAGACAAACTGTAGAAGTAAAACCAAGCTCCCCCGCAGCATTCTGCAAGTGTGACTCTGTTTCCTACCAAAATCGCTTAGTGGTATAAGCAGCAGTTTGCTCTTCATGCTCCCTCTCCCGGTATCACAGTACCCATCCAAGCACTAGAGCCAAGAACAGCAGAGCAGCTAAGGAACTGTAACGGCAATAACATACAGCACTACCTTAGGCCCTGGGTTGGCAGCACTGGCTAAATGAAGAGAGCTCTTAATGGTTGAGTGAGTTCAAATGAAATTATAATACCTACCCCGCCATATGTTATTCCAGCAGATCAGATCCCACCTTTTCTGAATGCAAAACAGCCCACTGCAGGGGATATTTGTTTGCTCTCTTATGCCCTGCTCAAACCGTCCAGATGAAGGTCTATCGGTATCCTATTACCAATACTCCTGAACCTTGCACACCCTTGATGGTTTCTCTTTTAATCTGTTTAAAAGATTAAAAGCCTCAAGCCAGTTTACTTCTTCATTATGAATGGTCATGCAAAAAGAAAGCATGAGTGAAGCAGGGAGTGGGATTCATATGTTGTTCTCATCACCCCCAGTACTGAAGGATTTTTGAACCCAGTCCTTTTTTAGCCTAGAATTACCATGGCAATCCTCTGTACGAATATTCCTGACCTCTCCTCCAACAGTTAGCTTACATACCCATCAGGCAGCTCCCTAAGTCTTTTATGCAGCTCCTGGGTAATAAGCCCAAGCTTGCCTTACTTGGAGCTCTTACAGTTGTTTCCTTCCTGATCGTTAAACGTGGGCTGATTTCTCACTCTCTTCTCTGAACTAAATCAGGAGAAAGACTAAGGCGAAAGATACCAGCTGAATTTATGCAGAGGTACTGAGCTGGAGCCTGTCCCCCCAGGGACCACGCTGTCAAGACCCTCAGAAAGAAGTTAATTTGCCAGGATATATCTTCAGCGACATGTTGTTTTCAATAGCAGAAGGTCTGCTTAGCTATGGTTATAAGCAGTCCATACGAAATGATTAGCTAGCCTTTAATCTGTGCAGGAAACTTAAATGTAGGCTTCAGCGTCACTTATTTCCTGTAGAGCTGAAATAGGGGATACAAATAGAGGATTGAATTAAGATTTGAAGAGGTGAATCATATTGCCTTGAAAAACAAAGGTTTAAATGGGCTTAGCAGCAGGTCAGGCAACCACAAAATCAGATTATTCACTATGCAGCAGTGCTACTAAGAAGGATTGGCTATCATGAAAGGTCAATGAACTTTTCTCGTACCTTTGGCATTTATCTTCTTAACCGTTATCTAAATCCTCTAAACTGCCTCGCCGTGTTCAACACGTCACACCGAATCCAGCCTTACAAATCCCTTCTTGATTTCTGAGATATTGTTCGCACCCAGGAAAAATCCCAAAGCCGTTCTCTGGAATTTGACCACTTGCCATATTAAGTAATGCCCTAATAAAAGCATCTTCCGCTGGGTTACTCTCAGTTAGTAGAGCCAGGCTTGTTGAGAAGAATTACCATGCAGAGACAGGTAGCACTTTGAGCAGTGAGGAGGCAGCTGACACCAGTTCACTGAAGTCTTCAGCAAGTCACGTAGGGGCTAACCAGCTATTTATACAGTACCTGCTAGCTACTGTGAGCCTCAAGGCAATAAAATGTTCCAGCTCTTGGAGAGCTTGCCTGAGCCTGCTTAAAGCAGCAACAGAAGACTTACCTTTCCTGTTCAATTCATCACCCTTTTCTTTTCCTGTGTCTCTTCACATCTCTTTTCAATAGTGATACAAATCTTTTTTTCCCCTTCACTTTTGGATCCTCCTTTTTTTTTTTTTTTTAAATTCTAGAAGTATCCCATTTCATCCAGGTAACTGGTGCTGCTCACTGTTTGGCTGCATATCTTTTGTTGCCCCTGAGCAGTGCTCCCTCCTACATATTTTTCTACCTCCCTCTAACTTTATGTATTACTTTCATTTTACATCCACTTATCTCTTCAGTTCTTATTTCATGTAGCCTTCTCATTTTCCCCTGTGGTCCCATTCCAAGTAACAAACACTTGCTTCAATAATACATTGAAAAGAGCATTTGATTTGCTGTCTTCCCAAATCCTTCTTCTTAAAAAAAAAAAAAAAATCGTTCAGTTGTTACAGGAGCAGCCAAAGGGTTGAAATGAGGGTTTCTATTCTGCTAAGGGTTGTAAAGGCACATTAGTCTGACTAGTTGTAGTTACAATATATTTTTGGTCCTTCAAGTAAGTTCAAGGTTTCAAATAGCCAAACCCTAAAGGGGACAAAAAGTTCACCGTTTAAAATGAGGTTCAGGAAAGTAAGCATTATTTATCTCATAGTTTTTCAAGCAGAAAGTATACGGCAAAATGGTGGTAAAGCAGGACAGTTTTCCAGACATATTTGATCAAGCTTTCCCAAAATGAAATGTCAACATCGTATTTAATGAAAGGTTTAGATTTTGTTTGAAGTGACTCTTTGGCGGAAAAGTCTCAAAGTAAATGTTGTTACCAATTCTAATGATGAGTTTTTAGGCAAGTTACTCAAATAGAGAAAGGTGCATATTGTCATTCACGTCCTCATTTTGAACATGCTGAATTGAGAGAAAGATTTTCTACATGGCCTTGGGCAGTCCTGCACCAAGGACTGAACGTTAGCGTCCTCAGCCTTCACGTAACGCGGCAGTCCCAAAGCCATCCTCCTTGGGGTTTGCTCCCAGCAGTAACAATGCCAAGGCAGAGGTGTGCGGCCCTTGCTGCACGGTTGCTGCATGAGTACACCGTGCACTCAGACAAATGGTTCTGCTCCCCATTTGGGAAAACTAGTTTTATAGCATAGCTAATTTTAAGCAGGAGAGAGAAGCAAAAGAAGTTTTTTTTAATTTCACTTTTTACCCCATTGTATCTGGGCTTCAGTATAAAGTAAATTTATGATAATCCATGTAGAAGCAAACACATTTTAACCTTACCATGGTAAATATGAAATCTGACATCTCGAAAGAATGCAATTGCAGGGGACACGCACATATATGAAGGTCATTTGCGCTAAGCATAAGAAGCAAATGGCTCTGTCAGACAGGAAATAAGCTGTTGCTGCCTCTACCCTCTGCCAAAGGCTGCATGGGAGCTGTGAGAGCGAGAACAGGCTGCACGGCATTAAAAACTCATCCCAGGTAGAGCACAGCTCTGCAGCACCAGTGCAGCCAGGCCACTGCCCACGCTGTCGCGGAGCTCTCGGCACTGTTAGGGGAGCCCAGGCTCCTGTGGGATGGTCAAATCATCCCCACCATGGATGTACCAGGGCAGAGATCAAGGCTGTTTCTTTCCTTTGCTGTTAACTCCCTGCTGCAGGACAGAAAAAGCTGGCAGTTCCTGAATGCCTGGTGGAGTACATGGGCTAATTAAGGTGCCAGTGCTCCCACAAAACATGGATAGGCACCGGCGGACTATCTCCCTCTTACTGCTAATGATCATCTGCTGACTTCAGACGGGTCCCTTCCTGCATCAGGGCCCTCACTATTGCCCCCCCCCAAACCCTCTGCCCCAGCACAGGCCGCGCAGGGATGCTATTAAAGGACCCGATCTTCCACAAACTTCCACGTGTGGCAGCAACCAGGAATTCCTGGAGAAAGGGCTCATTTTATCTAGATGGCTTTTTTGACCATAGATACACATGACAACATTTGTAAAAGTATTAGAATTTAGAACTAAACAAACGAGTAACACTGAAACCAAGACAACACATGAAGTCTCACTATGCTACTTGTTCCCGTGACTTCTCAGGACCAGAATTACAATGCAAGAGAAATATTTTCTACAGAAAACTCAGGTTTTGAGATAAAATTTTAAGGCTTGCAGACTCACCAGGATGCAGCCAATGACATACCAACAACTCAAACACTTTTGTAGTTCTGATTAGCTTTACTTCATTGAATGTTATATCTTCTGAGGTATATCCTACCTTGCATTTCAAGACCAGACCTTGAAATTCTGCATAATAAATAGTGTCACGAAGCAGACTATTTCATGTTTCTGCACCTAAAGCATAATCTCTGCCGCAAGACCTGCCTGAGCTTCATACCTAAAGAAAAGACATGAACTTCAGACACAAAGGAAAAAATCCCAAACAAGCATCTTATTTTGTTTTTAACCTACCTACAGTTTTTAGGGTAACAAAACAGTTTCTACCTTAAACTGTATCATGATTTCCTGCTAGTAAGAGTGAACAAGCACAGCAGCTGCATTGCTCACTGCAAAAAACAACACCGATCACAAATTCTTTCATCTAATCTACAGACCAGTTTCTAGTCCCACGTATAGTTTGTTGTAAAATACCGAGTTTTTTTGGCTATGAAATCTCTCGCCAATTGTCCGTTTGATTTTCTTCAGTGAACAAAACAAAACAAAAGGAACAAAAAACTTTTTTCCATAGACTCGCTAAGCAAGCAGGAAGTTGCAATGAAGTCTCACAATGAAATAAGAATCTGGCCTAAATAAAGCAAAGAAATGAGGCCTTTGTCTGGCAGGCTTTACCACTGTGACAAAACTGTCACAGATATGAGCACCAGGGCAAGGGGAATTTTCAAGAGGATATTGGAGATTATTTGCAGTCAAATATTTGCATTAAAACACTTGGACCTTGTCCAAACACTCACAGCCTTTTGTACCACAACTTATACTTTCCGTTCCCAAGGTTTATGTAGTAGAGCTCCACTTACCTCTGGGCTGTCTGCGTGCGCTCTTTCAGTCTTGCTTTGGGACTACTGCCTGCAAACAAATATTAGCTGCTCTGCACTTGGTCAAGAAGCAGCCACCAGATGCTATCTGTGACAATGAAGGAAATAATCATTTATGAATCATCTCGTGAAGGAAATAATCATTTATGAAACATCTTGAGCTTGTATTCAAAGTGTCATATTTAAATATACACGGTGACAGAAATCTCAGCTGGCATTGGCTAAGGATGTAAAAGTCTTGCCAACTTCCTTTTGCTGATGTTTGTTTATGAATCAGAGCAAGGTAAGACAGAGTACATTCCCCCAACACAGGGGGCAGAACATATCTAGAATAGCTTCTCTTGTCCCTTTTCCACTCTTTCGCCCTGGGGGACAACATGCTTGATATTATCAAGGTTCTAAATTGAAGGGAGGTTTGAAGGTTTGAAAAAAAATCAGATCAATAGAATCGGGAATAATTATAAGCAGGAGAAAAAAAGTCTCTCTCTTTCTAATCATTTGCATTAAACTGAACCCAACAAATCATTCTGTTCCTATACAACAAGGTTTGTAAGAAGAAAAACCCCTCTTTACTATATCAGCTGATTATTGGAGAGGAAAAAAAACCCCAAACTCGTAGCACTTCTCTACCCGGAGAAGCCCAGAGGCTCACTTTTGGTTTTTTTGCCCCAACAGCGTTAACCAGTCTAAGATCTTCTCTCTTTTGTTTATGTCCTGACTATAGTCAACCTGTCCATATCCATTAGAGATCACGGAAATTGAGATATGTAGAACACCCAGAATCCTTAAATATGTAACTCCTACATTTGCTAGATCTGTAGTTTTGGAGTTGACTGGCAACGGGTGGCCAAGAAATGAGTCATACCTTACTTCCTAGTGCACCAGTGGTATGCCTGAGAGACGTACTGCTACAGTTGGTATTGCTGCTGCTGGCAGTATAAATTTGAGGGTGGTTGGGAGAGGGAGAAAAGGCATAATAAGGAACCGTTATGAGATACTACAAGTTAATCTATAACACAAAGCCTCACAGGCTTTGGGCTTCACTTAAAAGTTAGATATCATCATGTATAAAGTTATTTTTCCGTTAGTGACCTATGGAGCATATCAGCACTAAGTGGTGCTGGTGTACAACAAAAGAGCTAGCTTTGTACTTCTGTAGAACACGAAACAAGGTAATGCTCCTTGTTCATATATGGATGATGTGCTTACCCTCTTCCGAGAAAAAAAAGAGTACTCAGACAAATGCTTTTAATTCAATAATTATGGATTTTGAATAATTCAACTTGATACCAATTCTGGCTCTGGAAAAGAGGCCCTGAATGGTGGAGAGTCAGTCAGAGATGAAGTCACAAAAGTGAAAAGTAACAGCTACTCTTCCATAACAGAGGGGGAAAGTCAGGCTGCCCTAGAGCTAGAGAGGCGATGAGTGCTCTGTAAAGACTTTCCTCATTTTAAGACAATGCCAAATTTCTAAGGAGATCTCAGTGCTGGGCTGCCTGAGAGTTGACAGCAGAAGGATCGTTGTGACCCAGAAGCCATGTCAGTATTAAGCCCCTGAAGTTTGCAGAGTATTTCCAGCATAGAGCGCATAAAACCAGCTGGTAAGGTTGTCACGAGTCACTCAGTTTCAACGAGGAGGCTGAGGTGCCCCGGCATTGGAAAGGGACACTGACAGCCTGTGAGAGCTCAATATGCTTTTCTAAGCTGGTACAGAAACAAAATGCCATGATGATAAGGGCTAGTCAGGCAACTGATCTATTCAGCAGGCAGTGTCCACACACATTTAGGACACCAACTAGGTCCCTTCTTTGGTGGCATCACTGAGAGACAGAACAGACTACATACTGATAAAACACGCCAGACTCCCTATCAGCACCATTAGAAAGGGGAGCCAATAGTCAAAACATCTTGCAACGGACAGCCAAAATCCACATTAACAGCTGCATTCAGAAAACCTCCAACAGCTTGACTGGAGCAGGGATGGAGGAAAAGGCCTCGTATGCAAATGGTTCATTTTCTTCTGCATCAGTAGATGGTGCTCTTTGCACTAACTATTGCAGGTTACTTCTGAGAAATAGTGTTTGCTTCGCCCAGGATGATATCTGTAAGAGCTTTTTCCACATTCACCCTTCATCTCCTTAAATTGTCAGACCTTCTTCCCTCCAAGGTGGCTGGACAATACTCATATTATTTCTCAATCAGCTCAACCAAGAACTTTAGATTAGTCGGTCATGGTAAAAGACGAAAACGGGTCAGAGAACATGTAGGATTCCTATGCTCTTCTGGAAGGCTAACGTGATCCTTCCTTCGTGAGCGCCACAGAAGGTGGCTCACCATGCTACTGTCTACAGTTTCCTTGGCAGCAATGTGTTGGGCAGCAGAATGACACCAGGTCTGACAAAGCCCAAACACATTGCCTCTGGGGGCCAGCCACCAGTATAGTACGGCCTATGGCAGCCATATAGTAAGTCTGACACATTGAAGGCACATCAAAACCACCCTGGACAATCCAGTAACACCTCTTACACCTATTAGGCTGTCAGAATCTCAGATGAACACCCTGAAAAGTCGGTCACATTCAGATAAAGTTTCCAAGCGAAGAGTGAGGACGCATCCTGGGAAACCCATGTGAATACAAGCCTCCTTTCTGGTCTCCAGAACAAAACTCCAAGCACACGCACCTTTGTTCTCTTCTGGAGAAGGAGCATTTGGGCTTTTGTTGCAGTGCGCTCACTGTAACTCAGGCAGGTGGTGGAAGATCACACGCCCTATAAAGAGCCTCAGAGGTTCCACAAGACAGACGCAAGTTCTGGGGTAACAGGCGGAAAATAAGTCCAAATATACATACATATAAATCAAACAAGTTGGCACACTTACATAAAAGTGGTATAATAAATGATGCAGTACTATGCAGAGCTATCCTTTTCCAGTTGTCCTTTAAAAGTCTATAGCTTTCCACAACTAGCATTCATTTTTTCATGTCTCTCTATTGAGTCTGGCACTGGGAGTTGCTGTGAAGTCAGTGTTATATGACGTAACCTGAATTTATAATTAAAAAAAAGTTTCTTAAAAAAGGGATTAACCCATACTACAAACTGGATCTAGCCCACAATAACAATAAAACCCCAAACAGTGGCACTGACACCACTAAGGTAGCAGTAAACTGCAGTGTTTTTTAGGCTAGTCTTGCCACAAATAATAATAATAATAATAGTAATTTTACATTTACTGCTTTCTTAATTGAGCAACAAACCTAGTCAGGGCTTTATTCTTCAGAGGCCTGCGAGCAAGTTTCTTCATCTCTAGTGGAAAGGTAGCCCACAGCGGACCACAGACAGAGGAGAACTAAGACTTCCTCAGCTGCGCGAGCCCACAGCTGGAGCACGTGTGCCTTCTCCAAATATGCCAGTACAGGATTTGATGAGAAGACAACACTGCAGCGCTGTTAGCTCTTCTTCCCACTCTGTGATCCTCTTCCTCACACGTGGGTGGTTGCCAGGTCCCAGCTCAAATCAGCCAGCTTAGGCCAGTGATGGGAGATCACTCATTAGGGAAAGCATCTTCATTATTTGTCCTTTACTTAAATGATTTCAGTTCTTCTATGTCTTTCTCTTTCATCTTTTTCTCTATTCCTTACCTCTGCCTCATCTTAAATCTTCTTACCTTTTCTCTGTGGTATTCCCCAGTTGCCCCTTTCCAGCAAGGCCCACACTTCCATTCAACCTTTGATGTAACAGGATCATCGTTAAGCTCAAGCATCAATAACCCGAGGAATTTCCTGAGCACCAAAGAGTTCAGCTTCAAAATGCATCACTCAAAGGTATGCATGGAGACTTAGGAACGCACTGCCTCAATTTGTATTTCCACAGTTTCTTTCTCAGCTAGAATATTCACCTTGAGAAAGAACTGAATATGGCATAAAGAAGTGGCTTTGGCACTGCATGCACTCCACTTTTATGGGTCAGCCTAAAGAAGCAATACAAAACCCAGCACTTTTCTCCAGATAGAAACCGTGTTTTCAGATAGGTGTTTAGGGTACAGAAAGCGAAATTCCAGGCTGTTTCGGAAATGGTGCTCTGCTGTGATAAACCGAATTATGTACCTTGACCTGACTGATGTTTACTGTACCTATATATTGGTTTGTTTTCACTGCATGCTCTGCTGTCTCCAGATAAGGCACCCTTTGAACGGAGAAGGGAGGAGGAAATGCAGACAAAAAAAGGATGAGAGAATTCACTGGCACTGGGAAAAGACTCCAGCTCCCGCTGACAGCACAGGGCTGGTTCTGTGATCAAAGGCAGAAAGATGAGAACAAAACAGACTTGGCCTAAAAGGAAAGCAGCACTTGAAGAGCTCTCCAAATTAACACAGGTGTCTGCCGAAAGGATCTGAAGTTCTGGCTGCTCAGCTTATCACCGCAAAAAAGTCTTCACAGAGGACAGATGAATGCGTTGACTGTTTTAAAATCCTCTAATTAAACCATGGCTTGGTTTAAGATAGCAGAAAAGTCACTAAGTTTGCCAGAAATCACAGACTTCGGAAGGAGAGCAGAACAATTATTGATCCCACTCCAGGATAACAAACATCTTCATATCTCTGTTAGAGCAAGGCAGCTGCCAATTAACTGTCAGCCTCAGTGCGCTGGTGAGGGGAGTGAGGGATATGGCTAGTCTGCACAAAATAACCCTGCAGTACAGTGTTAAAGGATCACAGGACCTCTCTGACCACTGATAAAAACAATCTGCTGTTAGAAGTGGTAATTGTGTAGGCGTCATCTCAGTTTTTGGTCAGCATTTTCAACGTTTTAAAGAATTCCATGCTCTCTGCTCCACCTCCGAATAAGGCGTGCTCCTAAAGGCTCATGCATTTGGACAAGCTTCTGTTCTTTCTCCTGCTGCTGCTGTCAAGTCTCTCATGGGGTAGGACAGACTTGCCCAACTGGTTCCCATCACATGCTCCACTGCAGTTACAGCTATACCTTGTGAATCAGTGCAGGGGAGAAGCTAGGGAGGCATGACATTTTGGGGAACCCTACTAGCTAGGGACTAGAACATTCTTCTCCCCCCATCCCCACAAAATTTTCAAAATACTAGTATAATGCCCCTTCCTCAAAACCTAGATGTATTCAGCTTTAAATGCATAGATTCCTCCTGTACTTAAATCGGACATGTGAATCAGTGCTGTCAGCCAGTCACCTGAGCTCTATTCCGAACTTGCAAATACGATGCTGCTCAGAGGAAATGCAAAGCCAAGATTCTGTGTGTATACAGAATTTTAAAAAAAAATAGCACTACTTGCAAAAAAAGAAAAAAAATGCCAGTGTATGGAGGAAATTGTGTGTTATTACAATCTACTCAGTAGAAGTCAACCTACATTCCTTATTGGGTAGCATGCTTCCATCATGACCTTAAACAATCTCGCAGAGCTGCTGCTGAATAAGAGGTATACTCTATATCTCAATGGACTCCAATTCAATGTAGAGTATATGACCATGTTGTGCGTGAGGCATAGCATTTATTGATTTCGGTTTATAAAGTGCTTTGATATGCTTCAAGGATACACACAACAGTCCTGTAAGAAGTCTTTTGTATCAAGCCTTAAAAATCACTTCAGTACAGATTCATTTCAGTGTAGCTTCTCTCTCTGCATTTCAGCACTGCCTAAGCTGAAAGGATGGGGATGTTAAAATACAGAATTCCATTATATGATAGCAGGGAAAAGAAGTTAGCTTCGAGTCACAGCATTAGCATATGAATCATGCATCCAATTATACATGCTTAAACAGTGAAATAGGAACCTTCTGTGAGCTACAAATGGCCTCAGTTAGAATTTTCTTCTCATAGTTTAAAAAAAAAAACAAAAAGCTATCAACAGCTTCTTTAAAGGAGCTTCCTTAGCCTCTGTCTAAGGAGAAAGGAATTCTGGTGTTTAGATGTCAATCAAATGCTGCACAGGTTTGTACGAAAGTGTTATCAGTGCAAAATATTAGATGCTTCTTGAATATTAATAAAGCTTAAAAGAAAAGCAATCTTCCACATATATGGAGAAAATTCCAGCTTTTCTTTACGTTCTGCAGTCTTATTACTGCTAATGATTTGTAGCACAACTCCAGGAAAACTGTTGCTATGGCAGGCAAAACCTTCAATCTCTGTATTTCAAAATGACCCTTTGTGGACTGTCCCAGGATGTAAAGTCAGGATGTGTGTTTCGAACACAGAATAAAAGCATTCAGGACGAGGAAGCCACAAACCAAAATGGTCAGCTCTTACCACATTTTTTTCCCCCCAGGTAGCTACAATACCCAGGTTGTGATTGTTCAGCTAAAATGGAGAATGTTTTCCAAGTATTATAAAAAATATTTTAAGCTCTGCAGTCCATTTTAGCATGGTGCCATACCCCTAAAATAAGGGGTGGAGTGAAGCATAAAACCAATACTTTATCCAGGCTGTTATATCTCAGAGCAAAGACAAACAGTTTTAAGCACACGTCTAGTCGTGCACAGAGAAGAAAGCTCATTGCACGGAGATCAGATATTAACACTAGCAGCATTGCCTTGCTTGTCTCACTTCATTTTTAAGTTTCCTGCAGAGCTGCTGGGAATTTTTTTTTTTTAACCTCGAGGTTGCAATATTATCTTCTATTCTCTCCACAGCATTAATTCTCTCCATAGTATTAATAACATATACTTAACTACCTAACTGCTTAATAACATGCAGCCTCTCTATTGAGGAGGTTCAGGTAAGGGCCTTCAGTGGAAATAGCTTGCTCTACCTACCTCCTCTGCTTGAAGCGAATGAAGTCAAGCCTCTGAACAGCGTTCAGGAAAGTCTTTCTTTTCAGAAGCTGCAGAATGTGACCTAAAGAGTACTCCACAAGCTCCATAGTTTTAGAACACTTTCTGCTAAAACTGTAAGCGGTTTTAAGGACAGACATGCCATTTCTTTCTGCAGTGTTTATACAGAGGGATAGCATTGCTGGCTGTTTTAGTGTACCTCGCTCCCATCCCAGTCATAATGTCTTTGCTCCACCGGGTCATATCTGACACAGGCAGCTGAACCTAAACTGTACATCAGTGGTGCTGCAGAAGGACGTGTGTTTTTCATCCATCAGTTAAATCAGCCTCTGAACAGAAGTTTCTAAACAGCCATCAAAACACACTTGCCTGTCACCTTTAAACAGTACTATGTAATTTTTTTCTTTAGATCACAAAAGAAGGGCCACTTGTGCAAATATTTTCTGCATCCCTGAACAATATTACAAATAAGGTACTGACTAAGCAGCATACTAAGAATTTATTGGCATCAACAATAGTAGGTGGGGTGACTCTTTGCTTTCTGAGCATCAACTACGGAAATGGGAGCTACGCACTTACGAAAAAAACAGACGACAAAAATACTCCTAAGTAGCACTTTTTCATAAAAGAGAAAAGCAGGCTTTTAAAGTCGTTGAATAAGAATGTCAAATAAGAATTCTTAAGAACAAAACCTGAATAGAAAGACTGTAGTACCCTAGATTAGAAACAAAGCAAAAAGAGAAATCATAGGACTATTCTCCTGGTTTATAAATTTGAACTAGTAGCAAGATACCTTGCTTATTGCTGATGAGTTCTTCAGTGACAGCCATACCTCCTAGAGACCGTCTGCCTGTTAGCCAGGAAGTTTAGTGGAACGTGTCATGGCACTTCTGTTGGGAAAACTTGCTCCCGGTGAGGGTGCACGATTTGTTCATGGCAGAATAAGGCAGCCCACAACACCTAACAGGACCCACGGCTACAGTTTCCAGCTATCACGTGGAGATAGAAGCTTGGTCCCTGTCCTGCCCAGTTCACAGAGACTCTCCTGTCCCAAGAAAATACCTTAAATACCTGCAGTGCTTTCTCTGGCCTCCGAGAAATATCAAAATGTTTATGCCAGTGTAGAAACAATCACTTTATAGCTCTATAGCACTTTACGGGACAGGAAAACCATTCTCCACACACCTGTGCTCTTACTTTCTGCAAACGCTAGCAAGTCACTGGCAGTTTGTACTACAAAGAAATTAGCACACACTTTGCTGCACCCAAATCCACTGTTGAACAGGAAACAATAAGAAAATGATATTTCAGCAGCACTGACTGGCGAGACAAGTTTTTTTATCTACTTAGCAGGTCTATCTTTAAATAGAGAGATGCAACCACAACACAGTTGAAAAGTTTAGTAGATGAATGATTCAGATCAAATTCACTACTCCAGTGCACCACTGACCACCTTTCAAAGGTTAGCTTCACTGTGATTACTTCAAGTCTTCATCTTACCCTACACGTACACTAATCGGATCTAAGAGGTCTCACTAGTATACAGCTGCACTGCAAAGATACCTTGGCTGGTTGGTACATACATGCAACCACAGAGATTAGGCTGAGGCAGGCTCGTGCATTTTTTATTTCCTCCTCACTGTCTCTGACTTTGCAGACTTTGTGTCAATAAATGCTCCTAGTGCTGTGGCTCCTCTGCTGCCCCCGGCAACTGTCCTAAAGGGATAAAATGCAGGAAATATGTTAGAGGAGAAAACAAGGGAGTCAAATGATTTTGCCTGCATTGTCATAGCAAAAGGAGGTGGGAGCAGCCCCATGCACAACTAACCCTGACTTCCAATAAACACCCACAAGCGGAGAGCCTAGCCCAGGTCTGCAGCAGCTTTTAAAGAGGTATTAGGCCAAAGCCCAGTTAAGAGCCAACATGAAGCATGCAGTGATAACACAAGCTTGGGGAAGTGGTGGAAGAGGCTAAGAGTTCAAATGCAGAGACAGCAGCTGAGTTATGACAATTTATCACCTGCTACACCAGTCACTCAACATACTGCAGGTGGTGTTTGGCTCGAAGCTGCCAGTACATGAGCATTCAAACTTGTGCTTGAGAATACTTCACTCGAAGCAAAGTTTAACTCATCACAACAGAGACAATAAACTTCTGGCATTCTGCTAGCCAGAACATAAGCAGGAGGCAAAGGGTTAGAAAGCCCACTATGATGGCTAAGCAGGGTGAAGGACGCATTGCAGATCTGGAGGCAGTTTAATCACTCTACTGAATGAGCTTGGTTGAGGAGTTGGGTTTATTAGCTCAGCCTTGTCATTGTAGGAAGAGATTTGTGCTATTTGGGGATGTTTCCCCAGGACTACAGGCAACATTTACATTACTGGCTTTTCTACGCTATGTTTCAACGAGCCACACAGACATGCTTGTGATAGTCCCAAGTAAATTTTAAAAGCACCGGTTTAGTATCTTAGGGACACTATCTCATTAGCAAATTCTTTGTGCACTTTGGTCAAACAAAGTCAACAGAGCGGCAAGCTTGCTTCCAAGCACAGAGTGGGGCCTGCTGACTTCACTAGGAAGACTCATGTAAGGAATAGTTGCAGGATCAGGTCTTTAGCTGCCCAGGGAAAAATATTTGCACACATGCTTTGCGCAAGTGGGTTAAAGAAGAGCTACAAAAAATAGGAAAAACAGCAAGTGAATTACAGTAAACCTTAACAGGAAAGTCATTCTTCTTGTGGCTATTGAAAGAACACCACTAGAGATTATGTCTCTCTCAGAATGCAGCAGCTCTCTGAATGCAAAATAAAGTACATTGAAGTCAATGGAAAGGCCATACTTGACTTCAGCAGGCTTTAGATGAGGTAACATTTTTTCTATTTGCTCTTTGCTAGTCATGCAGAGACTCTGCTCAGCTATCTTACATCAGTCTACACCAAAAAAACCCACCCAAAGCTGTACAAGTGTGAAGTTTTAGCTTTCAGTGGAAATTTTGACAGTGCAGAATTACTAAGATAAGTAGTTTTCTCTTGCTACCTCTGTTCATAGTCCTTGATAATAAGGTTTTGTAGTGTTCGGAAAAAAAATCTGTGGTTTCCCCACAGGAAGCCCCACTTACAACCCTGGCATGTAATAAGAGCCATAATTTCAGGAGCAGTTAATGAGATAGCATTGTGCTTAACAGTGGTTTAAGATAAAACAGTGAAGTTCAGGACGTTATCTACAATGCACAAATGAGACTGATTAGGTTATTAATTTTATCGTGCAGTACAAAATGAACCTAATGAGAGCCAAAAGAGCTCTGCAGCATTTGAGCTGGGTTTGAAAGGCCTAAATCTCTTCTGGTAGCAATTTTACACCAACCTTTCTTCAGCAGCATTATTGTTCATTTATGCTTACCACTCAAGTAGCATCAGGTCTGCACCTGCAATCTAAGTGGAGACCCAAGTGCTCAGATTCGAAGCACAATTCTACTTCTCTGATATATTCATGAGATTAGAATAAGAGCAGACTCCACTTTAGCAGAACCATGCACAAGCTCCCCTCAAAGCATTTCTGCTACAGTTGCTTTCCCCAGCAATTCAGAGAAGATTCATGATTAAAAATAAATTCCCACTTCAATCAGAAATGTCGTTTACACCTTATAGAAACACCTGTACTTTTCAAGACTACAATCAGTGTCTCTATCGCCTGTTCTTTGCATGGGGGTTTCCATTCTACTATTTAGCCTCAGAAATGACATCATTTTTAAAAGCAATACTGTAATTTGGGTAGTGATAGAGAAAGTAGTCATTGAGGCCTGATTTCATTGTCAGCTGTGCAGTTTATTTCACCTTTGGTGGGTTAGAGAAAAACATGCATTTTTCAGGCTTAGAAAAATAGAACTTACTGGCAACATGCGTGGTGTTGCAAATGCCGCCTGACCTAAATGAGTCCTTAAGTAAATGAGAGACATGGTTTTATCAAATGTAATGTACTGGAACCTTGTGTCAACTGCCTGTTAAATTTGTGCTTTCTCCAATTACAGTTGAAAACGCAATATTCAGTTTTAAAACCCTTTTTCTAAGACACAGCCAAGGCAGTTCCTGGAAATCTCCTTTTAGTGGCATAGCTTTAAAGACAAGGAGAAACGGTTCCAGAGGGCTTTTTGATTTCTTGAGGTGCAAGAAAGGAGAAATTCAAACTCTGAAATGGCTTTCAGTTTGATCAGGCTGAAATTTTGTTTCCCTTGAGGTATCCATTCATGCACAGCAGATTGCAGAGGCTTGGTTGAGACTGCTGGGAGTTGCTAAGAATGTTTTGTCAGAAGATTTGTATAAATGAGGCTTGTTACCATTTTAGGCAACCACAAGAAAAAAAAGAAAAATTCATCCTGCAAGGCTCATTGAGAACCAGAAAAGTCCTTTAGATATGTAAATCATAGTAATGGCCTTGCATCTGGAAACTTGGTGACATCCCCTGTTTGGGTGTCAGCAGTGTTTTAATCTTTCCTTGGTCAGCTACTGCCTCAGCTCCATGTTCTGTGGCAACTTCCTTGATACAGTCGGCTACCTCATCACAGAAAGGGAATATAGATATTTACCATGTTGGGTTACTGCCATACATCTCCTTTCTAAAAAATGAGTGTAAACCTTCCAATTCCACATATACTACAGATACATACAAACTTTAGGATCTTCGTGGTAATTGTGAGTTATCATTTACGAATGCTTAATATAGGCACTGCTAAGGTTACTAATTATTGCATTCTGTAGAAGGCAACAGATATTTTCAAGACAAAAAAAGATTAAGCACTCATAATGTACCTTTTCTCCCCCTACACTAATATCAAGCCTAGAAAGATTGAGCTAAGAGCTAAGCCCAAAGAAAGAAATCCAAGATCTATCCTCTCCCTTCGAGGCTGCCCAAAATACTGAACAAGCTCACATCCAGTCCTATATTAGATTTTGCTTCTAGAGTCAGTCAAAACTGATACTGTACAACAACGACTTGCTTCTGGAGAGATTTATCAGCACACTACCAGAACTATAAACCCAGAAAGCCACTGCTGCATTCTTAGTGTTCACCCGTCCGTTATGCTGCTGATTGTCTCCAGAGGATTTTATTCCCTGTAAGTTTCTTGTTCAGGCTGAAAACATTTCATTCTGAATCCTCTGCAGATCAAAAATTTCTCAGCCTCAAAACAAACAACTGTCTCCATCTCTACAATACATAACTCTCACTATTTTCCAGTGTACCTCCAAATTTAGAGTCTCTCTTATCCTTCCCAAGAGACCTCATTTTGAATTGCGTACTTTCATCAGATGGCCTCAGGACGCTTTCGTTCACTGGAGCCTACAGCATGAAACTGCTAAATCCAGTCCCTTTAACTGGTTGAGTCTTTCTCCTTCCCTAAGCTACTGACAAATCCTTTATTTTCAAACATAAGAATAGCACTCTCCCTTTCACAGCACTAGACCTCTTCCCCTATTTAAAGTCATAGTTTTGACTATAAACCATGGGATGCATCATTTACTAAAGGAGCCACGGTTCTATTTCCTGTTTTTCACCAAACTGGGATGGACTGATGCTTTTTGGTTAAACCGTGTGAAAATAGCTATGTTGAATTTCAAATTCTAACCATATTTGTGAGGAGGGTGTCTAATTTCAGTTGCTGACAAATGCCAAAACTGTTTCCACTCTAAAGTGTGTCCTTTTCATGCAATTTATCACGATGATTACAACCTCAAAACAGGAAGAAGTGCAAGAACATCCACTGTTTTCAGTATTTTGTCATTAATTACTCCTAACCAACTCACCTCATTCTGGTAAAGTTCTGGGTAGTGGGTCTGTTTAGCCTTTGGACAAAATGGAAAAGTATATCACAAATAACTTGCTCCTGCACGACCAAATCGGATGCTGATACCTAATTTCCTAAATGTTGATCTGAGGTAGTTAATATATAGGTAATAATCCAGAGTAACAATATCACAAATAAACACACAATATAAGGAATATTTTCTCCAATAAGAGCCTTTCCCAAAGAGCAATGTTTTATGTTGCTTCTTAGGCTACACAGAAGGTCATTTCAATGTACTTACTCCACAATGGAAAAGATAGCCATCTGTTTCACTTTTCCTCTTCAACAACCCTTCCCACTTGTGCTTTATATATAATTGAAAATAAGGCCATTTGCTCTACCTCTACCTCTCCCCCCCCCCCAAAAAAAAAAAAAAAAGAAGTTAGAGGAAAGCCTCTTTGACAGCGCTTAGAGTGCAAGCTTCCTCTGGAAGAAGTCACTGCGATTCTGAGAATAAAATGGTTTCTTTACCCAAACACAGGCATATTTCATTGAATTTTGAACATAAACACACAATAAGCCACGTGCTGACTTACCGTCTCCTTCCCAAACTATTTTGGGTGTGGGCCTAGAGTCAGCCTTTAAAGAATGGAGGAAGCATATTACGATGTCTTAGACAGACCTTCCATAGCTAGCAATCGTGGAACTCGGGGTCCTGTTTCAGCTAAGCTGTGGGCTCTCTCAACGGTGGACATTCAGACTTGATCTAGCAATTTCAAGAGGTAGAGAGTCAAATAGCACTCCTAGGTAAAATGTTTCTGTAGTCTAACAGGCATCCAAATAATTTAGTTGAATTCAACAGCGCGCCACACATAAGGAGCTTTAGAGTATGCGTCTCATACAAGCGTTACAAAAGTAGGTTTGTATCATGCAAATTTGAGCTGATAGTCCTGTATGTGCTCTTCTGTGGCCATACAGGTGAATAATAAATGCAAGTGCACATGTAAGTATTTTCTTCCTCTCTTGGAGGCACACAATAAAGGAGACCGCCAGTTTGATAGCGCGATTGCAAAAGCCTCCACCACATTTCCTGTTTGTAAGAGAGCAGGTAAAAAAAAATACAGAAAGGCTATAGACCTTTAAGATTGACAGCAGCTGCACAGATAGATTCATGCTGCCAGATCCCAAACAAACGAGCATCCAAGGTTTGCCAACATAACATAACTTGGTTTCCTGTTGGATAAAGGGGCGGGGAAAGAAAACAGGTAAGTCTTGTCTTTTCAGTATTATGGACACGTAAAAAAGGGAAAAGTAAAAACGTGCTGTGATAGATTACCAGTTCCCTAAGAAGGCTGCTCCGAGTTCTGAAGTCAAACTGTTAATAATAATCATAATGACGATGATGAGTCATCATCAACTGCTTAAACCTTCATTAATCTTCAGCTAAGTTGGGAAATGGATTAAGGTCTGTTAATGAAGAGCAAGCATTGGCATCAGTTCTGTGCTTAAAATATTTACTGTCCAGAGGGCTTCTTATTCTACTACGTGCTTTTTCCCTTCTGAAGTATGAAGTTTATATCTCACAAAGCAATTAGTTGTGCAACAATTAATTGCACTTTAAGGACTCCTTTCCAGAGAATCGATCCTGCCTTAAAAGTTCACACAGGTGGAAGTTTTATTAATGTTAATTTAACATTTCCTCAGTTATCACTCTCTTAATGGGTTTATTTTTGTTAAGGGCCATTGCTACAGAATATTTATCTCACCATTTAACTGAAGAGGGAAAAAACAGTTTTGTCTTGTCTTTGACAAATTTGCGAATGGAAACAATATCTTTTGTGCTCCAGATCATCTTCTCAAATCTGGTAGTGACCGAAGTAATTAATATACTTCCATGAACGATGAATTGACATCAGAGACGTCATGTCCAATTCTTGCTAGACCAGTATCTGTATATCTCCTAACTCTTGATTCTTTTCAGTAGGAAAGACTAAAGGAGGAATGATATGTTTCTGTTACCCTTTGGGATAAATTTGCTAAACAAAACACCTTAAGAACAAGAAGGGAAAGAGCTTAGCACTTCTACTACCTATTCTTTTGCTCTTAGGAGGATAAAACATCCATCCTCAGCCACAAATCATTAAAACTGCCCCTTTCTCAAAAGTAAGTACATTTTTATGAAAGAATCATTATGTCCACTCCTTGGAGTTACAGTAATACTGAATAGCAAAAATCAATCTAGAAGAGATTTTGTTTGTTTGTTTTCCAATTACATTAGAATGGACCCTGCAAACATAAAACAACTACAGCGAGCCTGACCAAATGTCTGTTTATCCTGTATTTTGTCTCTCTTGGTGGAGAAAGTTGTCAGAAGAGATTCAAAGAGAAGAAAAAGCACAGCTAACTGCAACTTTAGCAAGCCTTTGTTTGTTTTTAATGCCTTAGATGTTGTTACGTGAATGTAGAACCGTTAATTTAGAGCAGTGTAAAATATACTAAAGGGAGATAAGTAACCCTGTCCCTAAAGGCAGAAAAGAAAAGTCATCATCTGATGGAGTAAGTTACCTTAGGTAGAAGTTACACTTAGATGTGTCTCCGAGTTTGATCCCGTTTCCAAACTAGAAACGAAAAAATAGCAGTACCATTAATACTAAAAAGATTCTGGTATTAGGCATTCAAAGAAACTGGCATCTTTGCAGTGAGTACTTGCTCCCCCTTCCCAGCTGTTCGTACATGAAAACCAGAATTCTCATCCTGCTCGTGAAAAACCTTTGGCTGTATGATGAAATCTTTTCCTTCGCACCACCTCAAGAACAACTTCAGTATTATTGCTCATGAATAAACTACTGTCACTCTCAGGTTTTCCTATCACAGCTAGACTATCGCTGAAAACCCTCACAGAATTTGGGCTTATCATAGTCTGTTATTCTCATTGGTCTAATTTTTCCTTAGGCCTTTTTTTTAAAGCTAATTTTTTTTGTAATTTCAATTTAATAACTTATTTGCATAGGTAGTGCGAATGCCTTTGAATGCTGTGCTAAGAATCTTTTGAATAAACAATATATTTAAAAAATTGATTTTGCCACATTTGACATTAGATGATTGCTTAGAATTAAAATTAGAGGATAGAATAAAGGATACTATTTCAAACCACCCTAAGCTAATAATTAGTCTAATAAATAGACTTCTCTTTCTGTTTATTTTTCACTTTCCATTCACACTTGCCTTCTTTTTTTTTGTCTTTAGCATAGCCAGTTGGCTGTCACAATTTGCTGTCATATGTATAGAGACACTGCTGTAGTTATCTGTGGAGACAAATTGTTCTTCACAGAAGTGTTCAGGTTTCCCTGTACTGTTGCTGTTGTCAGCATAGTAAGTATTTAAATAATTCAGTTATAACTGTAATCAGCTAGCATATTGGTAACCTCTATAAGAGCAGTAAAAGAACAGTTGGGAGGTGGGAAAGAGCAGGGAGTTGTATCTCTGTAAAGCTCAGCTATTAAAAAAAAGCCTCATACTTTGTACTTGGAAAGTAAGATTAAATTAAAATTGACATTAGAAAAGCACAGGGCACATGGAGAGGCACTCGTGTCTCTGATCAAAGCTTTTGCTATGACTTTATGGGGGGATTTGAAAATTGTTTTTATTTCGAAAACATAAGCAGTATTGGCTGACCAGCAAATGGCTCGTACTGCAAAGGTAAGACAGAGTTAGATTTGAAAAGAAGATGCTTAAGTGGCACATATGTTTGCATACATTCTGCTGAAACACAAAGAGATATTTAAATCAGAGTTTTGGAAAATAAATTTTAAAATTAAGAATCTAAGCCATGTTCAGCTAGCAGTAAATTAAACTTGCTTTCTTCCACCCTCCACATCCATAGCATTTTTAAACTATGTTTAAGGAAGAGCTATAGATTGTGAGGTTTATAACATTGGTACGTTTTATTAGAAATTCAAGTTTCAGGCTTTCTGCTTTACTAGACTATTTCTAAAGACCTAGAGAAGTGGAATTACTTAAACATTGCAGAAGTTAAACGTGAAACTGAAAAGGGAAACATCTGTTTTCCAACCTTTACTGTCTTTCAGTTAATAATTCCAATGTAAATAAGAAGCTGAAACACTTAAGGAAAAAAATACTTGTCCTCAAAAAATTTGGTTACCTCCTCTACCTCAGTTTGGGCTCAAAATACTGAATTTGTACCTAAAAGTTCTTCTCCTACTCTGGGAAAATCAGGAAAAAGTAGAATTCCTGAAGCAGAAAGATAAATGTACCAGTTCAGTAAGTAAATAAAATAAATAAATAAATAATTGTACCATTCATTACCAAGAAAAAGGTACAAACTTAGGTCTGAGTTGCACATTAGGTATCTCCTCACACTTTTTATTCTAATGAATTTAGAAGTACTTGCACTTCCTTTCCTTCCGGCCATGATACTTTTGTTATTCCTCAAACAAAATAAATTTTTAGGAAAAGCAATGAGAAATGAACACAAGAAAAAAGGAAAACAGTCACTTCAGACAAGATAAGAAGACAGGAGAAGGAAGAAGGATGATCTTATGATTAAGGCACTAGATCAAAAGTTCCTGACTTTGATAAAGACTTGTCATTGTTTTGGATCATTTGCATAGGATGCAAATTTCAGAGTGCAGCTAACTCATCCACGAGGTTCCAAACACAGGATGTTCTTCATAAGGCAAGACGTCCCTTGCTTTCAGCTCGTCCTCTGAAAAAATGGAATATAGCTGCCTCACAGGCGATTTTGTCTGCTTTCCTGAATGACTGTACTGCACTGGAGAAAAGTGCCTGTCAACATGAAAAGTGTCATTGCAGTGATGGAGAGCCCTGAAACACCTTTGGGAGAACTAGAGCGGGAAGAAGAAAGGAATGGAGATGGGATGTTTAGTTTGAAAGGAACAATAAACAGAGGGAGCATGGCTGGAAGGACCATGTGCAAAAACAGTCACAAGCTTGTCAGAAAGTACAGATTATCTACTGCCTTGTGTTTTTTAAGAGTGCTTTAATCAGGAGGGAAATCTGCATCATAGAAGCCTGTGATTTGTGATTTTTCACTACCAAGGATTCTCTTATATTGTTCCATCATCATAAAAACATCTGTGGCTTGGAATAAACCAAAACTAAAAGAGCTTTTGCAACACCAGCATCATTAGGGAACAAAAACAAAGTAGCACAACCAGAGGGGCAGGTCCTAAGATGAGCTGGAGCCAGCGAGTCAAGGAACAGCAACACTCTGCCTTCTCTGCAGCAGAAAATGCATTTCCTCCACTTGCAATGTGAGAATGTATTTTCTTGTTTTCCTTTACATCAGCCTTCCTTTGAGAAATGAACAAAATGCCAAAACACTGAAAGAATCCAGCTACATGGGAACCAAATAAAAGGAATAATATGGGCTTGCTCAAATCTCACCCTGACAGTATCACTCAACCTCTCCCCTTGACTTCTTTGTTCCAGCCAAACCTTTTTGTGCAGTATTAGTGTAGTTTATTAGTTTTTTGGACCAGACTTTGTTTCAAACACCTTAGATGAAGAGAACACACCTTGGGGAAAGTGCAAATCTAGATTTCATGCTCCACTCATATTTGGCTCAGTATTTCCTCTGTTAAGGAAGGATTTCCCAGGTCCTTTGCAGCTACACTGGTCATCTTGGCGATCAGACTGTCACAAATAGCCTACTGTCTTTAACAAGGTGTGATGGAAAACTAGCATGAGCTAGATTAATTGAAGGATTAATTAAATGATAAAATACACTTGTTATGAGGAGGTTCCCTCCTGTGTTTCTAACAGAGCTCCAAGGAGAGGCAGGTTTAGTGCAAAGAGAGGCTTAGTTCAATTATGTTTACTTACTCTTTCCTAAGTGGTTCTTGCTGCGCACACAGTCTGGGGGGCTCGCTGGTTCCCAGCTACTGCTCTTCTTTTGCTATTATGTCTTCTGTTTCCTCAGGAAGGAGACTGGGGACATGGTAAAGGTAAATGTTTTTAATAAGAGATGCAAGAAAACACACACAAGCAACCTTCGAAATTTTGTGAGAAGGAGAGTCACAACCCTATGGCCTTAGTTATTATTCAGATAAATTTCCAGTAACATAAATTGTTTTGACTGAATAGAGGTCATCTTCAGGACTTGATTCATAAACTCCGCCATTCAGCCAAGGAGCTATTGCAAACAATAAGTTCAAGATAATTACAATGATAATTTCAACGCTATTCATTAAAATGACCTTTTCCATCAGCAAAACCCAGGGTTTTACGGTATCCTACAGGCAAGCCAGTAGCCCATCCTTTGGCTGAATTGTGAAACTAGCTCCATTAACAGTTTATCCATGTTGCTGTTTATTATTTAGCATGTATTTTTTATATTAATTGTTCAGCTAGTATAGCAATGGCTGTCACAGAGTAAACAACAAAATAGCAGCTTGAATTACAGAAAGCAGAAATCAACCAGCCACGAAGAACTCAGGACAACTGTTAAGACAACACTTACTATAAAAGGATTTTCTTTCAGGTGCAGAAATGGATTGCCATTTTTCTGTCTGGGGAATTTTGGCCTTTCTGAGTTTGGCTCTGATTATTTCACTGATACTGAATATTTCACACTATATGAAAAAGAAGCAAGAAGGTAAGTGATGTCCCTCTAAGGAATAGAGTTTGAGTATTTGAAGGTACTTGTAGAGAAAGCCATCACTGCTAGGAGATGCCAAGCCAATAAATTGATTCTTTTCAAACTTAAAGTCATCTTTTGGCAAGAATGATTCTACTAGTGAGGACCTGATTTTTTACAAAAATATGTATGCATTATACAATATATAATATACATATTATACTCTATATAATATATAGATGATGTGTAATATAAATATTATAAAATATAATATATATTATATATTGTATAGTATATTTTTATATACATATATATTTAGAACAGTTAGATATGATTACAGAATGATTACTAGCTGCCCAACCCTCTGCTATAAACAACTATCCAAATCCATTCTCTAACCACAAACCCACAGAACATGTACAAAGTGAAGAACGTAGTTCTGGATAAACTTTTATTTTTAAGTATGTTTTAGGAGTGTATTATTCCTTTTTTTTTAAGGGTGCTTTTCATGTAACTAATTTTACATCTCTGCCTGAATTTAAAAAAAGGTTTTAAGTAACTGTGTTAATACAAAATGTATTTGAGAAAACTTTCTCCTCCTAAAATTCCTGAATGCTAATTTGAATTTCAGATTTCATATACATTTTACATTTAATCAGTTTTGAAAAAATGTTCCAAGTGCTTTTCATTGGGAGATCCTAATGTAGCTGTTAAACCAATGTGTCACTAACAATAAGGAACAAATTCGTTTAACGTATGTTGCACAGTGACCGCAGTCGTACTCTATTTTTGGTTAAAATTAACTATGACTTTTTTTTTTCTAAACAGAATTGATTATGCCAGTACAATCTGTCTTATGCATACAATAATATAGTTACTCAGTTGTGCAGTCCTCTCCTCTGCTATTCAGGAAAAACCACCTTTACACAGGAAAACTGGTACCTGTGCTGTATGTGTAGGAGCGGGCAGGCAAACACTGATGGATTCGACCTCTTTAAATATATCCACATACATACTTAATTTACATAAATAGAAGTCCTATGCTTATAAACTGAATTCGCTAAGAAGAAGAGAACTGGTAGAACTACAGGATACTAAAATAGCTGCTTGAGAGTTGGGGGGAGGTTGCTTTTTTGTTTGTTTTGTCTTCTAATGTTACTCGACAGGTTCTTCTATGAAGAAAAAACAGCTATTTACAAAACTAACCTTAAGGAAGGTTGCAGTCAGGTTGGCTCATGTTGCAGTATTCATGGCAATGGATCTTACTTACAGTAAATTCTGGAGTCCTAGAGCACAGGATAGAAAGTTGGGCATTCCCAAGTTATTAATCAAGCTCTAGCAACAACAACTCTGTTGGTAGCCATTGCATCTCTGCTTCAGTTTCTTCCTCTGTGGGTCACAGGATCTCTCTTTCAGAAATACAAGCAACAAAGCTAGTAAAATGAATGAACTCTTCATCTTGCAATATAAACATATGACGCACCAGCCAGAGAAAAAGATAAAGTAGAAGAAAGAGGAGGAAGAAACAAGGAATCAGTCCTATGTGTTAGAACACATTTTGGGGGAAAGGACTATCTTTGTTATACAGATACACTACTTGACCAAATGGGACTTGGAAGAAGGATCGTCCTAACCTAAGTAGAGTCTATAAACATAGCTCGGACTCATAAGCGTTTCTTACAGTAGTGTTAAATTAAAAGTATTTGAGTAAAGAAGGGGGCCAACTGAAGGTGCTGAGAGCCTAGAGGTTTCAATTTTAACCCTCTACAGTGATATTGAAAGCAGTTAAGACAATAATCTAAGACATTCGACGGTACCACATTTACCTTTCTTTTCACTTTCTTTATTTTTAAACACATTTTCCAGCTAAAATGTATAAAGACTATGAAGACTACAGTCCAAGGTAGGTTGGATAAAAAACATTTCTTTCCAACATGGGTGAAACAGGAAATAAATAATGATAGATGGCTTTAGAGGGTGGCACAGAGGAAATTCCAGTGATCTCATGAAACCTACCTAGAAATATCAGAGAGTGGGATGGTTATGAATAAATGTTTTCCGAAGAAAGTAGGAGAACTCTTGCATTGGACAGATACATTGCATTCATTTTACCAATAATCAAATAATGTAATGCTAATATGATAAATTTGATATATTTAAATGCAAGATATTGAGCTAAAACATTATTTATTATCACTCAATCTGAATGACCCTGTAATAATTAAATGGAGCTCTCAGAACACAATGATAAATTATAGTCTGATACTGTATACTCGTGCAGCAGTAATTCATATGTATTTACACTTCATACCCCTCTTTTACACACTCCATTCAAAAGCAATAAAACAGTCTGTTTACATCACTCACAGCTGCTGTATGGCTCATGATCTGTTACCAGTCTGTTTCTCTTATCCCATATCAAAACAACTGTTTCAGAAAATAGAGATGGAAAGAATTTCATCTCACTCTAAATGTAAAAGGCCCTTAGAAAAGAAAATACAAAATTCTTCCCCTCCCTGTCCAAAACAACCCCCAGCTACCCATTTGCCTGAAACTGGGAAGTCTGTCAGTTTATATATTACCAGGTCTGTTCAGTTAAAGAACATCACTGAAAAGTGGTGTTATATTGCATTACTTTATCCTCTTGAAGAGGCACGGTATGGGGATGCAGCAGGGTCAGGGTCACCCAAGGTTTCCCATTTACAGTTCCCATTTTCATGAACTTACTTAACACATTTTCAAGCAACATCAGGTCATGAAATACAGAACGCTATCAAATTCCCAAAGCTGAACTTTGCCTTGATCTTTTCTAGGTGTGCCCATGTAAGTATTTTAGTTTGATTCAGGAGGGCACTTTTTAAGAAAACCTCTCAAAGAGCCCTATTTAGTACTTCAGTTTGTATTGCAAAGTGGTCTCAGAGCACATGGACTGGGTTCCTTTCAGATGAGACTAAGCTAGAAGCCATGCTCCAGGACTGCTCCTCACATACCCCAGCTGCTCATGGGCGTTCAGTGCATGGGACTAGACTTGAGCTAATTCAAATTTAACCCCTCCCAAATGCATAGGGTGGTGCTGGCCATTCCTCAGCATCAACTGTTTCACTCTACGGACGTGCTCCCGCTGTGCCACACGACTACCTAGGCATGGGCCTCTTTGACCTTTTCCTCCTTCCCCACAACTTGTCCCATGTAGCTTGTAAAGGCAAGGCTCAGTAGCTAGTGCATGAAAGGGGCGATCACCTGAAAAGGAGCACGTTTCTCTGGGCTGAAGGACTTGGCTCCTGAAGAAATGGGTATCTTAACTGAATAAAATTCTGTTGGTGAAGGAAAGCTCCATATTAGAGCAGTCAGAGTGAAAATGAGTAGCAAGATAAGAAAAGTTTGATGCAATTCTCAAAAGGATTACATGGTATGCCTGCCAGATAAAGTAAGATATTGGACACACTGACCAGTGAACTCCTTTTCAGTCCTCTTCAGTAAGTGATTTAGTTCACTGAAGTTAAGTGATAATTACTATTTCTAGAACTATATCAAACAGTAGCTTAGTAATCTTGAGATTAGCTTTATGTTAACTAAGATACAGGAAATAAGAGTTCAATTCTTCATTAGAGAGCAGATCCCTCTTCAGAGTATGGACAATACCTTTTCTTCCCCTGCTATAAGACTGTTATATTTTCCACCCCATATTTTTTATACAATCTTTCAGGTCACACACAATCTGCTATTTCTATATATGTGTAAAATGCTTAGAATAGAATAGGGGGGTCCTAAATTAAGCTTATTATGCCAATTAAAAGTATTCTCTATTCCCATTCTAGCTATGATGACTATTACACAGAAGATGACCCAGTTTATGGCAATCTCAGTCAAGATATTTTAGGTAAGCTTCACTTAAAAACATTTCTATTCGGTAAATATAATAAATGCATGGTTAAAAGCAGAGTGATCAACACTCTGTGCTTCTTAAATAGCAAACATGAGAATCATCTGCTTTTTAATTGCTGTATTAATCCTTACTTGGGAATAGAACTGCAAACCACCATACTGCATTACTATTCGTAAGACCAGATCGCACACTGAGTTTGACTTTTACAATCCAAACACTCCTATTCAGCAAAACATCTCAAAAATAAGACCTTTTCTACATGTAAAGCTGCATCTCTTTAAGTAACAGCTTGATTCATGTGCATTAAAGCAATCCAAGACAAAATTACCCTCTGCCCAAAGTCGCTGTCCTCACAGAAGCTGGTAGAAAGAAACACTTACCTGTTTTCTGCCATGGATATTCACAGATCCATCTCTTATTGCAAACTTGCACATCAGCAATGTGGGCAAACACGGCCCACAGTGGCTGAATGGTGGGCAGGCATAGCTTTCCTCTCCTTTGCTGAGCAGAAGCAATAATCCCTGGCAGAGAGGTGCCACATTTGTGGCAGTAATATCACGTAACTGCAGCTAGAGCTAGATATGTTGAAGCGTGGGTCTCAGAGCCCTTACAATGTTAAAGCAGTACATTAGGTAACATGGATGCAACTTTTTTGCTAGTCTTATTTGGGGGTAAGCAAAACTGAACTAAAGTACTTAATGGGAAAAATCAATTTTCACATATAAAATTTGCATAAATTTGGCTAAATCGACACCTGAATGCATTGGCACTGCATAAACCTAAAAACCGTAACGAAGTAATCTATCCTACTGATGTCTACACTGAGATGTGGCATGAGAAAATAACTCGAATTAACATCACAGAAAATTAAAGGCAGAGTCAGGAATAGAATTTAATCAGTAACTCCTGCAACTCACAGCATCACTCTCAGCCAACAAGTGTTCCTCCTGAACTCTGCTTAGCCTCATACCTGAAGAGATTGCCTACACTAACAAATACGCCAAATACACAGCCTAAGATGACATCCACTTATAGAATAATGAAAAAATTCCCGTCTGTAAGTATAGAAAATGAATTTTGGTTTCAGAGCACGCACATCTGAATTTCCTAGCTATTTGCCCCTCTATAAGTAGAGGGAGATATCTATGTGCAAGATTTCAAAACAAAAAAACCCCCAAATTTCTACCAAAGAAAATTTGGGGCGAGCTAGTACTGTAGTAGGGAGGGATCTGGCTGATCTTTAAATCCTCAGTAGGCTGTTTTAATAACCAATTTTTTGTTTACTTTGATCAATTCTAGAGGAATGTTGTTACGAGCAGATGAAGTCCCAGCCTCAAAGGCCAGTTAATGAACTACAGGTATCTTTACTTTCAATTTGGTTTTGGATTTCTGATTTAGGGTATGCTGGTCTGTCGTCTCCAAGCTCTTGTATTTACCCCGTGACAATACATAACAAAAGTCCTCACGCTGCTCATTAGAAAAATTACCGTGCCTCAATTCATCAGTGAATTTAAGCACAGACTTGGCCCTTTGCTCAGTTTGGGTCATTAATGAGGGAACAGAGTTATGGGTAGCACGTTTCCATCCATATGGCATGATAAAGCTCAGTTACAAGCATGCAGAACAGGCTAAATTAAGCCTGCATCTACCGCCTTAGCTTATGTGAGGAATTATTTTTATTTCTTCTGGTCATTAATCAAAAAAAAAAACCAAAAACCAGACTGTGTCACATGATGATCATTTATTTTAATGACTCTCTCCCGACCAGCACAAAATCTGTATGCTTTAACAAATGAAAGAAGCCTGATCTTGGTCATGATTTGTATTTTGTTGAATCACTTGGATGCCTAAAAACATGCAAGCTTCAACCGATTTTTTTCTGTAATTGAACCATTCGTAGCATCAATTCCTGTGTTGGTTTTCAGGTATTTAATAAGGAGTCACTCCAGCTTCTCCTTTCCCCCAAGAGACATCCAGGGGGCACAAATATCCTTTACCTGGACACTTGTTTTCATAAAATTCACAGAAACACTATCATCTATAAAAGCTCCTATATCACAAGTGCTTCACAGTTTTGTTTGAAAAACATGGATAGGAGCAGAGGAAACATACACGCAGCATAGATTTCACACTGGAAAACAGATTATGTATACAGACAAGACTTTGGCTTTCCAGACAGACGAAGCCTGTGAAAAATGTTGTCGCTAATGACTGGATTCTAATAAATAATTAAAAAAAAGCAGGTCAAATAGTGTCTTGCATCCCAAAGAACTTGGACTAATACAATACCCTTTTTCCATTGGAGAATCTTTCTGATGACACCTCGATGAACTTTTCCTTAGCATTGAGTCACTTAACCATTAGGGTATATTGGTCTGGTTTCTCTGCTGCCACAGCTTAATTAGTTGTACTTTCTACGAGTTCATTTACAGCTAGTTTTGGCAAACTTCAGTCACGACTATGTAAGGCTTTGCGTAGATCTGTCTTAGATAATTTTAAGGCAGGCATTACTACTGAATGTTAAACATAAAGTGAATTTCCTTCCAGGTGGAGTCTGCCAATCAGATGTGCTATGCCTCACTTGATCACAGTATCAAGGGAAAACGCAGAAAACCAAGGAGAAAGAAAGAGTCTTCATTAGAAGATGAAGAAGAAAGACCATGTAAACTCACCACCGTGCCTTCCAAAGTCAGCATTTATCTCAATAGCGAGCAGCTGGCTGCTGAAAACACAGCAAAGGTAGAAGCTATTCATGATGATCCCATCCGATTAATGGGCTTGATTCATACAACAAAGGAGAACATTTGAAGTGGATTCATGAAGCAAGTATGTAAGCATAAAGTGAGACCTGCTTGTCCATACTGGAGGAACAATGAATGATTATAATGTCCTGGCAAACTGACATATCAATGGTGTAAAAAGGGTAAGTTAAGTGTTCAAGTTGTCTTCCAAGCGTATCTATGGACTACGCAGGAAGTAACTACAGACTCAGACTACCACTTTGAAGGGCCTACCCTTCAAAACATCTTTGGAAAGGGAACTGTAGGTCCTGGTATCTCAGAATTTAACTCCAATGCCTAAGTATTGACCTAGTATTTATTCCGGTAAAATTTAATCCTTTGTTTCAAAGGACCATGTGTAATTCCAACTTCAAATAGCCCCAAAAGACCCACTCGATTGTTTGCAGAGCTCTAGCACACTTTAACTGTTCTTCTATGCAAGTTTTAGCAATGCGGTTTTTAACACCACCCTTTGGAAACAAATGGATTTTCACATTTGCACAGCTAAGGAGTTAGTTGATTTTTCAGTTAAAAACTGTTCTGCTATTCAACATTTTGTACTTTCCCATTGTGACTAGTCTACAATAATACAAGAATATATCTAAAGCTAATCAGAGAATAATTTAATAGTTTGTTTAAACCAGTACTTGTGCATCTAGTAAAATTTAACAATACTCTTATACACCTTTAGTTTTCTTTTGTGAGCAATACCAGAACACATCTCAAATCTTCATTCTTCTACTAACATAATGCTGTATCTGTCCATATCCAACAGTTTGTAAAGATATTGGCAAATGATCTGTAAAAATAAAACTCCCAGGGAGGATTTTCCCTTCCAATATTATAATTGATGTTTAAATTCCTACTGGGTTTTATATTATCATTTTTAACAAGTATTTTAAGAGAGTATAAAGAGCACATTCCCCCCCCCCCCCCAAATAGCTCACACAGTGTTCATGTTCATCTTTAGACTTTAACCTCATCAGATGGTAAGCTTTTTATAAAGAGAATTCATTTTTATGCAACACATTCTGGGAGTCATGATGTAGCAGTAGCATGAAGAAATAAGACACTGTTGATGTAATATGCATACTCCAGGTGTCAGATAGTTTTGTCTTCTCAGGAAAACATACCGGGGCCTTTAAAATCCATACAGAGCACAGTGCCAGAGAGCTCAAGAGCACATATAGAGCCCTGAGAGCACTTCAGCTCCTGAAGGAGAGCTATCAGCCCCGAGAACAGTTACAAAACAGAAAAAAACCCCTTGTGCAAAGAGCCAACACCTGCTGCAAAAGCAGAAGTGGCTGGACGTGTCCAGAAATGTGGCAAATGTATGAAGGGGGGGAAAAAAAAAAAGTCACTGTAAAAGAAACAGTTCAGCAACAGGCTGGTCCATGTCTGAGCTTAGCTCACAGTTAATGAGCCTCTTTAACGTGGCATAACTTCTACGCTAGATCAAGAAGGGGCCAACCCCACAGCCCAGCTGCCTGTGCCACTGCCTCTCATAAGCTAGCATGTACCTTCATATGGAGAAGCCAGGTCAACACATATTTGGCTACTATTACCTCAGAAGTGATGCAGACTTAATAAGCATGAAAATGACTGTGTTGCCATGGCCTTAGACCAACTACCATTGCAGAAGCAGCAAAAAGTACTTTCGGAGAATCAACAGAAAATACTTTAATGGAGCATTACATTAAACTATTCTCTGAACTGAGATCTTAAGGAAAAAAAAATCCAAAGCTAAACATCGAGAGATCAGAGCATGAAGAACTATCCTAATTTGATTGAGTTGGATGGAATTATTTATAGCCAAGTTCCATACTAGGAACGAAATAAAGGCAAAATAAAATATGCGTCAACAGGCTCCTGCCTAGTCGCATACATTAAAATTATGTGAATAGCATTAACGATGATTATGTAAAATATTTATATAAAATATTTCCATTTAGCTGACACACCAATCGCATGCAATATTCAGACCCTCTGAGATGATTAAAGGTAAAAGCTTTCTTGAACTAGCTCTCAAGCAAATAAGCACAGATCCAAGAGTCTATTTACCACTGTTTTTCAAACATACATAAGAAAAGGGATGTTTTCATAATTTTCATAACAATTTGTGTAGCTTTGCTCAAGAACAGCTATTCCCCAAGTTTCTCGCAACATTTGTGCTGTTGGTTATGCTTTTCCTCTAAAGACTCTAAGGTCAAAGAACTTCCACAAGCTACCTAAATTAAACCTGTCAGTTCAGCCTGATCATTAGTTTAACAGAAATAAAGCACACACTTCCCTCATTGACTGCACACTTAATAAGCACACTTAATCAGGTTTTGGCACATTTAGTTCCTTCTACATTCTTAGTCTTTGTTGTGTAGTCTGGCTATTTATTTACACCAATTTTCAGCAACTGCTTTTCCGTGCAACTTATTTCGCTGGAGTATGGTACTTTCTGTAAATATTCTCCTTCAATTTTTACTTCCTTTTTAAATTTGATCACTGCTTTCATTAAATTATTCACTGCAGTTCTTATAGCTTCCACTTCTGGATTAACTTTCATGGCCCATCAACTCTTTCTGAGGCATTTCCTCATGCTGCTACAGTCCAGATTCAGCTTTCCTCTCTGAACTGCAAACAGTTCAGGAATTATTCCTCCAGATCTTTACCCTCTGTTTGCTTAAATAACTAAAGAGTATTTAAAACGTCTTTAGTTTAGGTGATACTTCTCAAATGACTTAATTATTGTAAGAAAATACATGTTCAGTCTTGCTCCCTCTTCAAGCCATTATAGAAAGACCCACAGAACCTTTTAAGCATTACTTAACAAATTCTTAACATATAAAGAAAGCTTCAGAAATAATTACAACAAAATACAAAAAGGAAATGCTGAGTGTATCTTTATACTGTCTCAGAAACCTTTTTTTAAGACCATTCCTTACAACATAGGTGTAGAGTGGCAATTTAAAGGACTGAAGCTGTTTTTATTTAAAGTAAGCTTAGCATTCATTCAAAATATCAGTTCAACAGAACAGTGAAGCAAGTAATAGTAAAGAGGAGGAGATATGGTGGCAGACACAAAGATTACTTGGAATGAAGGAGGGACAGAAGTCAAAAAACAAGGACACAGTAAGTAGTCCTATGAGAATTTAATGGTATTAAGACATCAGTACACTCCAGAAGATATGACAACATCTGGCAATCACTGCAAACACACCAGTTTCTAACCAGTATTATTGAAATTATCAGCACTGACTTAGCTATATCACCCTGAATATAGTCTGTAGACAAAAAAAGTGGACATTGAAAGATCAAACTCCAAAAATGGAGTTCCTAGCTACCGCTACCATCAAAAAGGTGCCAATGAGATAAGCTTATTTATCTTCCAACACCTCAAGGTTTGTAAAAAAACTACCTCTTAAAATTAAGTTATTTACATAGATGGAATGAACTACTGTTACATTCTTTAAATAAATCTACTTTCCCACCTGGGTAAGCCTTCGTTCTGTCGCTGTGTAGAAGTCCTAGAGTCAAACATGTCCAAGAACAATTCCAGTGTACCTTTAAGTTACTTTGGAACAGAAAACATTAATGGGGTTATGCAACTTCTCAATATGGGCATCTGAGCACTGTAACAGGTTGCCCAGAGAGGCTGTGGAGTCTCCATCCTTGGAGATATTCAGAAGCCATCTGGACACAATCCTGACAACGTGCTCTGCTTCAGCAGGGAGGGGGAGGTGGGGGAGGGTGTTGGATTAGGTCTCTAGAGGTCCCTTCTTCAACCATTCTGTGATTCTGTGTATTGTGTCAGACAGAACTTTGTGAGAACATAAAAGAATATAAATATCAAATCCATTAGTGTATAAAATTTTATTGAACAATTGACTTTGGTGAGCTACTTCAAAAATTAAACATTAAAATTATACACTAGGCATATTACAAGTCATAGTGTATAATACTGCATTTGGATCATCCAGGCAAGTTTAGATGCTTTTCATGCATTTAGTAATGCCACATGTATAAAGCAGGTAGGAATTCAGGCAGAGACAGAGCTTGTTAATACCTTATGACCACTACATTAAATATCAAAGCTTGTCAGCAGATAAAAAGATAACAGATCATAAAATCTTTTATTAAATACAGAAATCAAACTCAGCCATAAAAAGGAACCCTGATTCCTTGCAAATACCTGATGAAACCAGAGGGGTAAGAAGTGCCTTTCATAAGGGAGGATGTAGCTCCTAGAGCTTGTTTTATATTATAGGGAAGTATAAATCAGGACTAATTTTATATTAATGTTCCTGCTTACTAAGAATTGCAATCTCTTAATTAAAATATTTAAATTACAACTCATAATTAATTGATTTTAAAAAGTTATAAAATAACATTTTCTCTGTAGCAGTCCATGAATGCTCCTTGGTGAGTTTTGATTAGGAAGTCCTCCAAGGGAATGCTAGGGTTTCGGTCTTTCCCATCAGTGTAGCTTAGTTTTCTGGATACCCTATATAAAATAATTGTTTAGATTAAAGTCACAGTAAATTAAACAAAAACACTACGCTTGCTTCCTGGTTAGTTTACAATAAACAGAATAAAACTGAAACAAATTGCCAAATCAAGGTATCTGAACATCTTAAGGGTGACCTGCAGTAGGCTTCCTTGCCTGCATGCATTCAGCTGAAGTAGAAACTTTCCATCTTATGTCATTTTAACATCTTCGTAATGCTACTGCATTAACTTTTATGTTCATACAAATATCTGTTAGTGTTGAGATGCAATTGCTGAATGTATTCACAAATAGCTACATATGAAAGACATGTTGCAGTAAGTGAGAATACAATTATTTCTCTGCTGTTACTGAAGAAATGGCAACATGTTTCTTGGATCTGTTTTAAACCAATCTAGTTTACATCTGAAAGTTTGGTATAACAGTATAGTCGTAAGGCAACAGTTATACAGAGATACAGAAAAGTTAATTACTTATGGACATTTCTGAAATGTCTCTTATAATCAGCTTCTAGATGGAGACAGTCAAGTTCCAGACAAGATGAGAATATTCCTACCCCCACCCCCAAATATTCATTGCAGCATATAGCATCTTGCCACCTGGCTTAGGCATAAAACTTCTGAGGGATCAGAAGCCATTAAAGAAGAGCTCCTGGAATGTTTATTACAGCCACAGAAGTCTAAGAACAATCAAACCCCAGGCTTAAGGAACCTTGCCAGCTGACAGTTCATTTAGGTTACAAATCAAGAAGTATGTATTTGTGTAATTAAGGAACAAAGAAATAGATTTTATTCCAGATGGTTGAGAAAGAAAGCACTCACTAAAATCCTGATTTCCTGCTCTCTCCCAAACTTAATGACTTGCAGGCACTAAGGAAACGAAATCCTCTTTGTTCTTCAAAACAATTCAGTAATCTCATAGGGAGGGTTATTTTGTGTGGAGTCAGGAAAAAGGGAGAAAAACAATTAAATTCACTAGCTGAGTAAAATTCGTTTAGCTAAATGCTAAATGGACATATTCAAGATCACAGAAGCATCCTTCGTTACTCATCAGCTTCCTTCCAATATTCCACTATATCAAAAATAATCTTAATACAATCTTTATTAATATCATTCTGTACTTGTAATATAAATACCTTCAAGTTTTAATTGCATCTTTGCTTAAACCGAAACTGTTTCCTTTAAATAAGGCAGCCTCTTTCTGGTTAAGATCTCCATACAAATAGTTTCAAAATGCACTCAGTCTTCTTTGGAAATTTTAATCTGAATATTGTCAGAAAAAATTTGATACCAGCTGTACGATCACCTCAAGTATAGTGAAAACATCTTCTGACTTTGAGTTTGGGAAGCCAGTGCACCTTGGGGTGCCAAATTAGATTTTTTCAGAAGTTTTCTGTGTCACAGCAATGTTTCAGAAAATAAAAGGAGATTGTTTAGCAAAATTTGAATGCCTTTTAATCTTGCTGCCTTATAAAATTGTCTCATAATTCAGAGTCCCAGAGATCTAAAGTTTGAGAAGTCTTCAAAAATAGCATACTACGGAAAATAAATGCAGTAGGCCATCATCCAGGAAGCTGGAAGGAGTGTTTTCTCTAGATGTAAATTCTCTGCTGATAGTGATAACAAAAGAGGAACAGAGCATCTTGGGTACATTCCAAAGAGCCCCTGCTGGTTTGGCACAGAGCAAAACCAGGGGTAAGTATGCCCCCGGCTGGACAGGAGCCATTTTTTTGAAAGCTATTTAAATGCCAATATACTGCACTCTCCAGGATCTTAAGGATCTTAAGAATCTGAGAGGACATGTCAGTTCAAGCACACAACCAGAACCAAAACAATTCTGTAGTTACGTCATAGCTAAAACGAAAAGCACTTCTAAAATGAAGAGAAAATAAGTACTAGAGTGGCTATTCAGTAAGGCCACTTGTAACAACTCCTGTTTGTTGGCCACTCCATGCTGGACTCTGGCTAGTTTTGTCCACAGACACTTGCCTCCTGGTGTTCAAGACTGCAGGTTTTAGTAGCTTGGGCTCTCCCAAGGATCAAAGCTGATTTTTATCATACAAATACACTGATGCAGGACCGTAAGCAACCACCTCCATGTCTGCGATATAAGCATAGAACATGCAAGAACTTGCTTTGAAATTTCTTTGACAGAAACTCCAGAGGCACTTACCTTCGGTGACATTTCTGTACACTTCTGGGAAACGTGTAATTCTGCAGTGTTCTAGGCCTATCAGAGTGGACATCTGCAATTCCAGACTCTGCTGATGATAAAAAAAAAATAACAGAATGAAATGGGCAAGCACCATGCAAAGTAGCATGGACACTACAGTAAGTTGTTAAAATATTAGCCTAGTAAGACATTGGTAATAATTATCATATTTCAGTCAGCACATTCCCTTATGAAAATATTTTAAGGCAAAAGCTTCTGGCAAAATGTAATTCAAGTACAATTCAAAAGCACTGTATATATTTAAGTATAAAGCTAACTTTCTTCAAAGGGCTCATAATTTATTACCATTAGAAAAAGGTACAAGTAGTTCATGATTATGTACAACGTCAGGGAAGAAATTGTTGCTATCAGAAAAAATGCAATTGATAAAGTACACTTTCCTACTGAACGCTTACATATAGAAAGTAAATGCAACAATAATCTTAACAGGAAAAAAGGAGAGTGCAAACCAGCAGCTAATAAGTAACATTCTAGCAGGAAAATTCCTAGTTAGCAGACAGACAAGCTAAACAGCAGTCAATATGTGACTCAACAAATCATTTTCTACTTAGATTCCTTACATACTAAACAAACTTAAACACATTCACTTATTACTGAGGAAGAAGGTCTGTTATCTAGATGGGAGTCTGCAGGGGAGACCTATAGATTCACCTTTAAATAAGGGCTTGTGATTGCTGAAGTATTAACTCAAAGTCTCTCAAACTAACCTTGCAGGGAGGTTTGAGGACTAACAAGAAAGGTGTTATCTTGAGAAGCACGAGAAGCATGAAATCCAGAGTCCTGAAAATAAAGCATCAACAGATTACATCAGCAGAAAAACCTCAAGTATTACTTCACAGCTTGCACTAGAAGTGGTGACTGGAAACTTGGAACTAAGGGTCTGATTTAAAACTCAAGTAAACAAGCCTCATGACTCCAATGCCTTAATTGACTGGGCTGCTGTTTGAGATTTTAAGTAATGACGCAATCTATTAAAATGAGAGGAAAGTTTTTGTTAAATATTTTAAAACCTTTTTCAGGGCTATTAAATACAGCAACAGTTTCCTCACATAGAATTTGAGGATCCACAAGACTTGGTATAGTTTACATTTGAACTGTTCTGCAAAACAAACACACACCCTACCAACCAAAATAATGTTCTGAATAGTTTAAAGACCGTCCAACTCCAACCCCCCCCCCTTTTTTTTTAAAGCCTTTCTTCAAATATCAGCAAAAGATTACATGATTTTCTTACAAAGTCCTCCAATACCTGACTCTGACAGTTGTGACTGTCATAAAAGCTGGTGCTACTGTCACTGGATGTGCTTGAAAAAAACATGCCAACTGTCTGAAGATTAACAGTTTTTCTGTGAGAAATCTGCTGATACACTGTCGGAGAAAAACAACATTCAGGTATATTTTTCAGTCGCTTTACCGGTGAAGAAAGGAGATCACTTTGAACATTTGCTAGTCTTTTAACCCTAGGAATTGCAGATAAAGTTCGAACAGGTGAGTTAACGAGAGCATTTACAGTTTCAGACATCTGGATTACTTCATATTTCATTAAGTTTGAAGCTCTCTGAAGCCCAGGCAGTTTTGGAACACTATCGCCACACAATTTCTGATAAACCTTCTCAAATGCTCTGTCATACTGTGTATTGGACCTCATAGCATCACTTAAAGTATTCTTCATTAATCCTCCCTTCTCCTTAACCTTTTGTGAGTTTGAAGGCAGTTTTGTCAATGTCAAAGGCTTTTGAATTTCTTTGGAACACAGTTTGCGGTAAAGCTCTTCAAACGCATCTTCGTATTTTTGGTGAGTCTTTGAAGGACTCCGACTCACAGGCAAAGAGGAAAATGAGTGGCTGCGCTGCAGAGAAATCCCCCTCTCAGGAATCTTTATTTCAGGATTTCTGAATAATGTATTTGATGTCCTTCTAAGAGATTTGTTTATAACTGGTGTAAAATTGTTACCATTGCTACTGAAACTGCAAATTGACGAGCACACTCCTGAAGTATCATCAAAAGGAAAGTCAATTTTGTGAGTTTTGCTCTCTTTTACCAGACGAAGTGCTGCTGACCCTGAACTGACAGTAGTTGTTCTAGAAGGGTATTCTGGAGAACATTCGTAAGCCAGTTTTTCACTTTCATTACATTTTGAATTCTTCAGTAAGGCAGTAGTCTGTAAAGGATCTTCAACTAGGAAGGTCTCTCCCATTCTAGCCATAACATTAGGAAGAACAGACAGGTCACAGACATTTTGGCCTTTACCAGATACTGAATTATGTTCTAAATTAGAATCAGAGCAATCCATTTCCATTTCATTTGCATCACTGGGAGAATGATGTACCAGGCCATTTAAATTATTAAAGGAACACTTGTTATCACAGAATACATTGTTCTTATTTGCATTATTTCCAAAATATAAGTTCTGGACATGTTTGCTACTACCACTGCATATGCTTGGTATGGCTTGCTTCAATTTAAGTGGTCTGAACCCTTTTAATTTCTCTACAGTGACATTGAACTTTGGTTTTCTAGAACGCCATCTTTTGCGTCTATAGCGCCCAATTACATAGTCAAAAACTTTTCTCTGAAAATGTTTTCTCATGAGCCTCGTCAGCGTCTCTACCATCCCTGGATACAAGTCTCCAAGTGTTACATTGCTCCAGGAGCATTCCTCATCTGCAGACTGGTATACTTCCAAGATACTATCATAGTAAGTTTCATTCACTTCTGAAAGAGGTTGACGCCTGGGTACAGTTATTGTATCTAGTGAAGCAGGAACACCAGGCAAATGTAACTGGAGAGATCTAGATGAAGAATATTCACTTGCAAACCCCAGTTTCCTTCTGCAAACATTGGCTTGGTTGCCTATTCCAACAAACAAAATAAAAACAGACAAAAAACTATTAGGACACACCCAGTAATGTATTACTGCATTTAGAATCAATTGCATTGCATACGGTACAGATATTCTTAATATAATAGCAAACTTCACTACATTTTTGCCAAGCTAAATGGATGATTAACATATAATAGACTAGGAAAAGAAGTTTTTCTTAATCACATTGAATTAATATAGATAATACAAGAGAGAAGCTAAGTGTCTTGGAAAATAAACTATTTTCAAATAGGTTGATATTTAGAAACAAGGTATTTTCATTGCAGGAACAGATCGCTTCATTTACTCCAATTTCTGATCAAGAAGTACACCTTATCCTACAGGATTTGTTACTGTATTTCCATATGATGTGGAAGTTTTGCACTTAGCTAACATCAAAGCAACTTTCCTTGTGCTAAAGCTTGATGAAGATAATGCTCTTTGGAGTTCTTAACATGTGAAATACTTGCACCAAAATTCCACCTAAGGTTTACAGGATCAAGTCTGGAGATCTTCTAAAGGAAGAAAGTTTACTATTCAAGTACCACTTTGCCTGCCAAAGAAGTGCCCAGTTATGTATTAACTTAACTGCGCCTTAATCTCCTGTGTATGCATTTTTCTTGGGACTCTTTAAGAGGTGCTGTTTTACATATATAAGCTACTTAAGTTTTTCAAATATATTTTGCCATAAGGAAAAAAATCACATCTATCCAATGTCACTTCAAGAATTCAAACTCTTGTATTTTTCTGTTAATTAGCGTGTCCATATGTTCAATAACTTAAATACTTATTTTTAATAAGTTTAATAAAACGTGTTAAATAACTAATATATTTGACCCCACATCCAAAAGATCTAGTACCAATCAGTTCTTGCACTGGTGAAGCTAAGTGACAACCTTTTGATGATTCTTGAGGTGTTATCTGAAAAACAAAGGAAAAAACCCCATATAAATATAATATCCTGAATTTTTTGCATATCAGAAATAACATCAAAGCCTCAGAGAACTGTTACTCTCCCTATCTTTTTTTTCCCCTATGATGCTGCATCCTGTATAGGGATATGGTCCAGAAGGATTGTTTAAAATTTAGGACAAGGAGGAAGAAGTCTAGTTTAAGACTTCAGTAAGAATTCTTAAGAATTACCACTTTTAAATAGGTTGCTTTGCAAAGCTATTAATCACCTTTGCAACCTGTACATTAAATATCCTATTTCAATTTATTTTCTGAATATAAGAATTTATACATGGAGATATACATATATATATACACACACACACACACCTGGACAACACACACATCTCTAGCAAATCTGCTAGGAAACAGAAGTCATATCCTGCATAATATTGCTTGGAAACAACAAACGTTAAATGAAATATAACTAATTTTTTCTTCTGCTATAAGCCTCAATACTAGGCTTTTTTACCAGACTTACTGACATGAAGATCAACTAACAGAGTAAAAAGAACAGAGTGCAAAATTAAAAAAAATACATATTTGGATATTGCCTGCTCAGGCTCTTGCAATCACTGCTGTGATAGACCCGAGATACTATGATATACCTTTATGCTCCTCTCCTACTTATCCTCTGCAATGAGGACAGCAGCAACAGAAAGTCTTTATAAGCAATCATTGTGCTGCCCATAAGCAAAGAGTCATTACATTATTCTTAATGGGGACTGCAATTCCATGGAAGTGAGAGAGCTGAAGAAAGAACAGCAGGTTAGAAACATACATGATAACTGGTAACACTTGAGTAACATTATGCAGATACACAGATTCAGCGTTCAACACACCCAGCAGATTTAAAAACAGGCCAAAACAATTCATGAAAGCTAATTTTAGCATGGTATCATTGGTTTCCACCACATAAATTTGGATAAGCCATCTCCAATCCATTTTTAAATCAATTCAAAATTATTTTTAAAAGGCTGCATCTTCAAGAAAGTTAACTTTCTCCATCAATTATACATAGAAAAGGTAACAAGCTAAAAAAATAGCACCTTTGAACTATTAATTTGTTAATAACTTCAAATGGAACAGGAGAAACATGTTACCGTAATCCACTTTGGAATTTTTCTAGCATCTTCTTGTACTATCACATCCACCTGAACTTTTACTTTCTCTTGCATTTCCACATCATCGACGCTCAAATTCTTAGAAAGAATTAAAAAAGATTAACTAAAATATATAAAAGTTACTGACGTGATAAATTTGAGTATGTAAAATCTTGCATTTATCAATTTCAAACTAGTCTTAGTAAGACAAAGAAAAGTGAGTTATGCTGGTTAGATATCTAACACATACATTCTATGCAAAAAAAAAAAAAGTCCTGAGAAAGAACTGTATGTAAAAACCTATAAAGAAAGATAACTAGCTAGTTTACTGATCCAGTGGAAACCTCTCTACCTCATCATACCCAAAAGTCCCTATGATAGATTACAGAGCACTAGTCATTATGGCTAAAGATATTTACACAACATTATTTACACCCCAGGAATTCATGTACAAAAGAAATTATTCTTTATAATGCAGCTATACTTAACAATTAAAAGCACTTGTTAATAAATCATAAACATCTTTCAACAATGCAACTGCCTCCCTTTCTGAAGTAGTTTGAACCAGCATTTCTCAAAGATACAATACTGCACAGCAATATGTTAAACAAGCAAGGGAAGTAAAGTAAGCTCTGGGTAATTGTCTTTGAGCAAGCAGAACACAGGAAAACAGCTTCAAACACAATGTGTATTTTACTTTTCTTCACTTTATAACTACTTTGGGTAGTTCTAATACCCATAGTTTAGTTTTGCAAAACAACAGCAGAAGATTCTAGTCTGCTTTTGCTATGGTAGCCACTACCTTTTTTTTTAAATCATGTTCCCTCTTTATTTTAGACTATAGTGAGCAACCATATTTTTAGAAGTGTTTTCTCTTCACTTTATGATTCATATAGTTATTCTTCTTCCACACCTATAATGGCCTTTCTCAGGGTCACTGTTCTATACAATATATTGTACAGTTTTCTCTGGTGTTCTAATAACAACATATAAAAATTACTTCACATTGTTCTTCACAACATTACTTTTTGACCCTCCCATCTGCTATACTGACTACAAACATGCATTAAGCTGCAGATCTCAGAGTCTTTGGCTGATGGTGCATTATCCCTTCAGGTGTGTATGAGCTACTCAAATAGCTGAAATATTTCATTGGACACAAAATTATTCCATCACATTAGCAAACAGAAATTGAAACTTTTACCTGGAAGTGAATGCCTTCAAATTTTCTTCTAACAGAAACTATATCGGCATCGCTTTCTTCACCTACAATTTTAAGATAAATACTAAATAAAAGTTGGTTGAACCCCAAAACAAAATGAAGATAGTTTCTTAGAAATGCTTTTTAAACAAACGCTGTATAACTTACTGATTAAACTGTTTTTATTTTACAAAACTATTTTCCATGCTACAGCTTTTTGTTTATTACATTCTCATTTCATGTCCAATTGAAAATCATGGTTTATAGGCTCATTAAAAACTTTTGAGGGGAATAAAGAAGAGTTAAGATAAGTTATCTGTAACTAGTTCTTTAAGATGTGCACTAACCATTTCAGAAGGTAAGATATTTTCAAAACATTGTTGTGTAAGAGTATTCATTCACATATCCCTCCCACTTCTTTCCCCCTACACTCCTAAATATTCAAAAACAAAAAGAGAGACTAAGGAAAGGGACTTTATCACTGTTTTTACTGCACTTCCTTTTTTGACTTTCTTATCATCAAGATCACCTTAAAACTGGCAAGGTGAGAAGTAAGACAGATGGTTTTGAACATTCTCAAGTCAAAGTCCAAAACTTCAAACTCCATTTCTAGGTATTCTATGTGTTGTTTTGCTAATGAGACATAATAACACACTTTTTGTGCTAGAGGTAGCCAGATACTCCAATTCACCATTACCTAAAGTCTCAGTCCTTCAAGATCATACAACTTTTGACTGCAGTGTAAGGCCCGATTTCTGAATTTCCTTGGCTGGTATATATTTATCCAATTTACTGCTGGGAGAAGAAAGAGGACAGAATTGCCCTGAAAGGGAAAAGAATGAGTGAAGGAAAAAAAGAAAAAACACACACACAAGAAAAACCACACATACACCTTGGCATGAAACAGATAGTAATGTTGTAGGTATCACTATTTTATGCTATGCTTATATCAATAAAAAAATGGAGCAAAATTGTTTTCCAAGCTAATCTCATCCTTCTTTCTTTTTCCTCTGCCAGGGCAATCATCACTTAAAGCTCTGTGGGCCGCTGCTGCCACAGTTCGAACACGGACACGCATGAAAGAAATACCATTGCTGTGGGAGACAACATAACTTGGCATCCTCTGGTGAAACTGCTCAGCAATTAAGGGTAGATCATAACGTTCTCCTTGGCTTTTGACAGTCTACCTAGCATCCGTGGAGTTTTTAAATTAGGATTGAAACCTAAACCCATCAGATTGTCTTCTATCTTCTGTCAGCCATGTGGGTAGAAACAAAGTTAATTGTTTTACCCACAGGAATTCAAAGCTACTAAGCATCAGTAGTAGAGGAAACAATAACCATTTTAATGTTTTCATTTGGAGAAGTTTTGGCCTCCAGTTCCTGTTGTAGTTCCTCTTTTTGCCATTTCCTCCTCCAGCAGTACCAGGCATTAAACTGAGAGTGCTCCCTAAAGGGTCAGTGAGAGCACTCTAGACCACTACAAAAAACAGAGGACTCTTATGTTGTCAAGTCAACAACTCTAGTACACAGACAGGAACGCTCGACTCCATTATGCCAGTAACAAAATGTCAGAAAATACCCTAGTTTGTAGAACGAACTGGTCTGTACACAAGCTGAATACTCTTAAGTGGGAAACTTTGCAGAAATATAGTTTTAGCATGATTTATTATACAGTGGGTTATCAATCAGGCTTCAGATCACTAGAACATTATTAGCAGAGGACCATGGCCCAGCAGAGAATGGAAAGAAGTTAAGTATCTGCACCAGAGGAGCTTAAAGTGCTTTTAAGGGCAAAAAGGAAAGTTAGGCAAAACCTTTGTTCCTTAACTGCAGAAATAAGAGGAAAAATGAAAACTCACATTCTTACTTCTGGAAAAATCTATCATGTAATACAGGAAGTTATTTCACTGTAGCTGCATGCAATACATTATCATTACTTAAAAGACAGCTTATACTTAAATAACGAACATGTTAGTAAGGAGGCTATTGTCAATGCTAAATTTTTACTTCAGTGTGATCTTGTAAACTATAATATGTTTGGATAATATATAATTCAGATCTGAACTTCCACTTTTCTCTCCAAATAAATTCATTTTCCTGTGTTCCTATTCTAATGAATCCAAGGAATTTTCTAGATATTACTATACTTTGCCATGCTACTTCCTGTGAAATCAAAGGTGGATCTAATCATTTTCACTATTAAGCGCAGACTAGTACTTAGAGCTATCGGTTAGAGCTGTTTCATTTTATTTGTACCTGCAACTGATGGGTTCTTTTTAAAAAACATACCGTATTTTTGTTGTAAAAGCATAATACCTGAAAGGAACACTGCCTTCACTGAGAAGTGTGAAACATCCAGTGGGAATACTGAAGACTGAATAAACCTGCTAAAGATAAAGTTTTAGCTAAAGCAGCTAAAGATAACTTTTCTCCTAACAGTTAACACACCCTATGGCTAACAATTTATACATTAAAAAAAAGCTATAGACTGAAATTCTATTTTCAAGTGACAAATCCAAATCCCACATCTCTAAGTAGCTGATTTCTAGATCTTATTTTATCTGGAGAGAACTGAGGTTGCTATAATTCTCTCTAGCCTTTCCCTACAACATTCACAAGAAAAGGAAGAGTGGGCAATCATGTCATTGTACTCTGCTATGAGGACAGCAGAGTCTGAACTGTACCACTCATTTATCTCACGAGTGGAAAAAAAACCTACAAGACTACATGTACAGAAACTAAGCTACAGATGCTTCTGAAATTTGTTTCCATGATGAAATATGTTTCATCACACAGGCTGAGACAATGAAAAGTCACACTTCCTAAATTTGCAAAAAGTCTGTTTTATCATTCAAATATAGATGCTTGAAATTATCCTCTCAAATGACAGAAAGACTAAACTCACTATCTTCAGATAGGTATTTACTCTGAGGAATATGAAGCATCTAATTTATACTACAGAAACATTAGCTACCCACAATGCTGCAACTGCTCTTTCAATTATTAGAGTTAAATGCTCGGTATTATCTAGTCATAGTTTAATTTATGCAAAAATATTAAGCTTTTATACGTTCAATATAAAGATCTTATCTCAAGTAATAAGTTTTAGATAAGTTTTTAGTCAGAGATTGTTATCCATAATTATTTGGGAACACAAGGTCCAAACTACCAAAACTTTACAGGTAGGACACAAGGCTGTTATGGAAACTGTACAAATATTGAATAAAGGATAGGTGATCTTCTGAAAACATTGCTGCAGCTCAATTCAATACCGTTTTTAAACAGATCACTAGAAATTAATTTACATATTTGCAGTTATCAATAAAATGTTTATTTCCACTTATGCCAGAATTTTCTCTCCTCTTTCCTTTCAACTTATTAAGAAAAGGCAACTCAACATATTCCATGTTGACTTTTCAGCCAACACACCAGAAATTCAGAACTGAGATTTAAAGAGAAGAGTGGATATTGCATTGATAGTATTACCAATAACTCACTTTGACTATCCTTATTCTCTACCTTCTGAAAGAGTATAGAACACAGATTAGAATTATATTAGAGAATTGTGAAAATCAGTTATTTGCAATCTTTTCCAAAGTAACTGAAAAGTAAATCAAAAAACCCACCTATGTCAGACATATCCACAGCTGAGTTCTCAGAAGATACCTTGAAAGCACAGGAAAGAAATGTTAAGACTTTGTAGCATATGCTATATTAACTGGTCTATAGAATTTTTCTGCTCTCATTAGTTCATCAAGTTCTGGGAGAAAAACAGTTTCTTCCACAAACTGTGTCTAAATGACATCATCTTTACCAATAAATCTGTACATACGCTGTCTTGATTCACATTTGATTCCTTGGATGTGATGAAAACAGATTTTTTTTGCCCAGCCCTTCTATATTCAGACAAATAAGCTAACAAGAAAAGGCAGCTATTGCACAACAAAAACATATCATTGTGAAAACAGTTGACAGATGAGTTTTAATCACCGTATCTTTATCAGTAGGTACTAGGGACTTTCTGTTTCAACGTATCAGAAATTTCTGATTTCTTAACAGCCACCTTTAAATAATACTACATATAATATTTCATATATGTTTTTGTCCATTTCCTAGAACTCAGACTACTATGTAAAAAAGCTCATTTATATGCACACAGAGTTTCTTCTAAAGGTTGCCCATGCATACCTAACGTCATGTTCTTTGGGGTTAAAAAAAAAATTCTAAAGAGCTATTGCTCTGTTTAAATCAATCATAAAAGTGATTTAGGGTTAAAATTACAACAATAAAATGAGACAATTTATCACCAACACAAAACAAACAATTAGGAGTGCCTGACCAGGGAGATCGCCCACATCACTCTTGAAACATTTAATGTTTTCTCCTTAAAAAGATCAAGTGTCAAAAGCAATTATTCTAGAAGTCATAGTTTACAAGAAGAGTTATACATATATTGCCCTAACTAAAAAGACATTTGATGGTTTAAAAACCTAAGTCCAACTGCTCCTTCTCACTTTAAATAAGTGTAAATGGAGGCTAGAATTCAGCTGAAACGCACAGCTATTAACGAAGGGCATGTAATTATGTGAAAAACACACAAAGCTTACTTTCACATACGCTTTTACATGCATGCATTACTCTTCAAAAATGAAAAATGCAACTGTCAACAACTAATAATAGGAAAGAATATTACGGACATTTAAAAACAGAACCTGCCAAAAAAACCCCAGAAAATATCACACACAACTGCAGATTTAAACAAAGACTGGTCTTTCAATATTCTTTGAGACACTCCCATCAAAAGGAAAAGAAAGAAATTAACTGTGAAATTTCTGCCCAACTATGAGTTCCCCCAAAACACCAGAGCCAGATTTTCTCTCTGCTTCTATCGAAGAAAATAAACTTGACGATCCAGAATATCAATGAGGTAGGCAACTAAAGTATTACATTCTGAGGGAAATACAAAATCAGTTGTTTAATAAGATATCTGAAGTTTGAACAACTGCAAGGATGCATTTAAACTCTGAACCAAAATAATATTTTTCATCCATTTAAAAAAATGTACAAGTCTAATCTTCTTAGAAGTACCTAAAGAAAACAAAGTAATTCTATTCTGCAGTTAATAAGACTGTAAAAGCTAATTTTATAGCTATGGTACATGATCACCTGACCTTAATTAATTTCTTAGCTGTTACGCTGTGACTACACAAATGTATTTTCCTCAAAGAGACTTATAGAAGTGGATGCAGCGTGGTGTCCCCTACCTGATGCACTTTTGAATGCTCATCTTCAAAACTGCTGGTCTGTTGCTTTGGTATTTCTAGCACACATAGGAAGAAAGAAATAATTCTTTTAGAATTTGATAGGTTGCAGGTCAATATTTTACTTGAACTTAAATTCTACATTTGTGTATATATATACATATTCTTATTTATTCTGGAAAAATTTAACAAACATTAAAAAATAAAGAGCACATACATAGTGAAATGAAGAACAAACAACGAGTGACAGAACAACATTCAAGTCAAAAAAGTAGACTAATTCTGCTAAGATGTACATCTGTCATGTTGTTATATGTTTTCTTCTTAACCCATAAAACACTGAAAAGAAAAATTTTGTTCCTTTATCAGGAGGTATCATTTATGGAAAAGGAAGGCAACTGTAAGTTCTTTGCATACTTTCTAGGCATATGGTGAGAAGGACAGGAAAAAAGACAAATGCTCCAAGAATATGGGAAAAAAAAACCCAAATCTATCCATTGTAACTTTCTTATGAGTTTTGGCAAGAGGGCTTACAGTATATTTTCACCTCCCATATTTGCTGTGTCTGCTTGCTTTCACAGATAGCCCCACCCAAAAATCTTCATTTTTTTCATCTATTTCATAAGAAGCAGAAGAAATTTAGTGCTCAAAAGCAGTCTAAGAAGTCACATATTTATCTAAAAATTATTAAGCAGAGATTTTTCTTGCATTTCTGTCTCCAGATAAATTGATGTTAAATATCAGACGCAATTTTTTTTTCTTTTGTTAAATGGTGAGAAAAACTTTGATCATATATAACTCAGGCACATAAATACTACTTCCTCCTGTAAATACTTCCAGTGATTTAGTAGTGTCAAGCATATATCTAAAGATGTCAGCTTTCTAAGGGCTCTGAGAGAGTGTGTGGAAAGCAACCTAAAGATGCTGTCCATTCTTTCTTCTTCTGTAAAGCAGGAACGACTATATTTAACTTATCCCTAGAAGAAGCCTAACTCTGTGACATATTTCATGCTTTCCTTATGCTTATATTTGGAAAATTTTTCTAATGTCTAACCTAATGGCCCCCTTTCGTTCTTTTTTTTTTTTCCCCCCGTGTAATGCACCTGTGTCTCTAGTTATTTTACCTTTTTTCCAGTTAGCCAAGATACCATCCAAAGCACAAAGTACTTCACCAGAGGCATTACCACTGCTGAACAGTGCAGAAAGATTGCTTTGCATGTTTTATATACTATACACTGCACATCTTCTAGTGCAGAGTGTGCTATTTTCACAACTGTTTTGCTTAATGAGCCTTTACCCTTCTCCTGCAGCGGACTATTCTTACATAAGTCTATTATTTGAACTTGCCTTCATGAACAAAATTTTCACTTTACAAAAAGCTCTGTTTTTCTTCCCCCCCCCCCCCCCCCCCCAATTCATCAGCAGGATATCTTTCACTTGGCATTATCTGCAAGCTAATCGAGGATATCCCCTTTTCTATTGCTTACTTAATGAAAGTATGCACTAATAACATGCTCAGGACAGATCCTGGAAAAATTTTTCTCATGTCTCCCTTCAGTTTGAACACAGACCACTGATGACTATTCTAAGTACAGTGTTCCACCCATATGCAAATTCATCTTTACTAGTTTCATCTAGTCTTATTTTCCTAATTAGCTTACAAGAATGTCACAAGCATCGTCATCTCCCTTAAAACACCTCTCCCTCTCAAAACAGCAGATATTAGAAGATGCATACACCTATATAAGAAGAGTAGGACACCGGGCTAATGATATAACTCCATATAAAAAGTTAATCATGAACATTATGTAATCAAGAGGATCAGATTCCAGCTTGTGAATTTCTCAGGGTAGGAATTTATTTGGTTATTTTGCAAATACAAGCTACATTAATGCTTCCCTTCTAAAAATACATTGGTAATATTTTAAGTCGAATAAAGCATTTTCCCAACTTTTCTAAGCTGAGAACACAGGAAATCACAAAAATAGAGTGATATCCTATTAAAATTCCTATCACCATCCCTACAGAGCAAGATCTATGAAACACAACAGATAACATTTTCCTTTAAGTATCTTTCTGCTCAAGGAAAGGAAGTACTTTAAGTGTAAATGTATGGCACAAATATAATTGTTCTCTGGGTTTGAATTTTAACATAGTTGGTCCTCCAATACTGAGAATTTTCATATAAAAAGTACTCAAAGAACTGTTATTTAATCCAGCAAAACTTAATACAGGCATCAGCTATTTTACCCAAAACAAAGAAAACTTGCAAATATCATTCAAATGAATAATAAAAATTCAGAATTGTGAATTAAACAACCAACACCAGTATATTGAAAGAGAAGAGCTTCACTACATAAATATCTGAGTCTCATAAAATTACTTTCAATGTTAATGATGAATAGCACATGTGTTTGTGTAACCTAATCGTTAACACACACTTCAAGACAATCTAAGAGTATGGAACAAGATTAGGTCAAATTTCCTTATTAGTTTTAATAATTTGTAGGCAGAAGTAGGTAAGTCCTTCTATTTTATTTATTTTTTTTAGTGTAACTTACCCCACCACCCAAAACCAAATCACCACTGACCAGCGGAAATGCTTATTCTATGTACTATTCTGGTCCGAATGAAAAAGTAACTGCAAGAAATGATTTACAGGAACTGAACATGACCCGGGAGATTCTGTCTTTTATAGTACATACAAACATGCACAGATAAATAAAAATCTCTTTTTTTTCCTCCTTATAGCAGTTAACACTGGTGGTATTCTTCCATCTTCAATATTAAGTTAAATATTTCTTTCTCAGGATAGCTTAAAACATTACCAAATATTAAAGACTTTGCTTAAATCATATTAAAAGCAGAAAAAAAAATGATGCCAGTTATGAAGTTTTTCTGCTATTCTCCTTATCTATAAGGCAGACCAATAGAGTAAAAAAAATAATTAGATCAAGCTTTACAGCATTAAAGAAACCCCATGAAGCAAATTCCTTCAATAGGTGCTAAGCCATTCAGACCTTAGGTTGAAATCCAGAGATTAACAACAGCAAAAAAATGACTTGCATAAGACTTCAAATACTCTAACTTTAAAAAAAATTAATTGCTAGACACACTTTCTTTCTAAGCTTCACTGCAGATCCTACCCAGTCATTTTATTACTGCTCAAACCTGTGAGCACATTTTCCTGAAACTTAACAGTCAAGCATCTGACCATCTGAATTTTTTTGTACCAAACCCTGATTTCTCAGCTCAATATTTAACTTTTGTAGGCTGGTCTAATGTATACACCTGAATTCTGAATTTTTTGGTACAACTGTAGAGGGAGGGACTTGGTTTTGTCTTGTCCTCAAACTTTCAGCAGGAGTTTCTCAGCTGCATGTCATAATACAAACAGCACATTAGGTAAAATCCTCAAAACCTAGAAAGAACAAGGCCCAACATACTCTTCCTATACATCATCATTTTCCCCACATAAGATGTTGTCATTTCACCTGGTAAAAATAGGTATTTTATCAGAACAGAGAGCTTCAGAACAATGCAAAAGGGATAAGTTTGACAACTGAAGATTAAGAAGTATTAGAATTAAACTTGGGTGTGCAGTCTTACTTTGACTTCCATCATGATACTCAATCTTTAATGAAGTAACTGTATACTACTTTTTCTATAGTTAGCCCGATTTATTCGGTAACCAGAATAATTTGCTAAATATTAGATAGCGAGCTTTGGAACCTCACGAGATTCTTTTAATCCACGTTTTCAAATATGTACACTTCTTTTGGTATTTTTTAAAAGCTAGCAAGTTCCAAGTTCTTCCACATGTACAGCAGTATAAATCAGGGTTGGGATTTTTAGATTCTCTTAACATCTGACAAATGTTACAAGCACAATAACAAAAAGCTGTCGTGTAATTGATTAGAGGAGATTTGATTAATCAACTTATGCCAACAGCAACATTGGTTATAACACACTTATTCATTTTAAGCACTTTTAATTACTTTTCAGAATCCTTAAGAACGTAAGTAGTAATTGAGAGTATCTGGAAGAGTTCAACTTAAAAATAGAACATGATCTTATCCAAGAGAGTCTTGACTTAACAGATTATTTATAGTACCTATTTTTTTAAACACTTTACCTGCATTCTTTTGACCTCCGATAGCATGCTGCAATTAAAAAGAGAAAAAAAATAAGAACCTTAGAATAGTAAGGTTATGTTAAATGATGCCTTTATTTACTTTGGTATGTTTTTACAATCAAGCACTTCCTAAATAACCATTTAATCTTTTTCAGCTTTCCCATGGCCTGACCAGCAAAGTAACAAATACATGGTAAAGCTTACCTGATGATTCACTTGGATTTACATCTTGCCATATTGATACTGTTAAATATCACTAAAAGCATGTAAGCTATAGCTACCTCGGCACAAATGACAGGCTAGAACTGATTCATTTCATAGTCCTTAATGCACTCAGATTATAAAGCTGTGCAGCCAGTTCCCGTTGGAAGCCTTAGTACGTGCTACCCATGGTACTACCACGGGCCGAGGGGAAAGTGAGATACAATCCCTATTCTCTCTCCACTAAATCCACTCTTGCTCCCCAAGACTAAATTTCACTCTTCATCCTTTCACCCTGGGGGGGGGGGGGGGGGTTCAGAACAGCTACTGTGTTAGCTGTCAAGGAACGCTACATAACTTGGCTTTTTAGATAGATATTGGGGAAGGGGCAGCAGGCTGCCTTTTTATGGCTATTTGAGACAACACTGAGCTCTTGATCAAATTCACCGTTTAGTTCATATGGAGGAGTTTAGGAAAGAAAATAGGTGTCACTTTCACCTTTAATGATCTTTTATTATATTTCTAGATTCCAAGGGAAGCAATGTGTGCATGTTATATTTTAAAACCAAAATAAATAATATTTGATTTCTACAAAATAACTATGTTGACTAATGTTGCTCTACCAAAAGGTTAACATACGGAAACAGCAAAGTGAACATGATACATTATTGCATAGGACCCATTTATTAGAAGCCAATGGAGTCTTTGGCAGTTTTGCAGTATATGATTCACTTCAAAAAGTCGTCACTGTTTGTTTAATATCAATACTCAGCATGAAAACACACAGATAGCAGGCCCAAAACAGACTAACGGTTTTAGTCTGATACAGACACTGAGTGCTGAGACTGCAAAGATACTTTAATATCTGGCACTGTTTTGCAGATTAGACTAGTAAGGCCCTTGGAACTGAAAAGTTGATTATAAGAACCAGAACACTCTACTTCAAATACATGTTATCTTCAATGGCGATATTCCAAAAAGATCCACAAGGACATGTCCCCATTTTTTTGTTAATATATATTTTTTCCAGATTTACCAATGGTGTTGACAGAAGGTAAACAGTCTACTATTTCGGTCTATCTCATCTGACAGCCAAAACCAATCTACCATAAAACTAAGTTATTGACTCGATTAATACCTCCTGCAAATATTAAGTGGCACAGAAATATTAGAATATATTCCTATATATTTATAAATATAAAATTATATACAATAAACAAAGAAGATAAAGGTATGCTTTTACATTTTGACTGCATAGTAGGACTGTATTAGATACCTTAAGTACTTCTTTCCTCCATTTTTTAAGGCTTTTAGTTGACACTTCCCCCCATTGTTTTGGTCCTAGAAATAACAAGCGGTTAATATAAATAGAGCTTTATATATAACATTATTAGTCTATACTGAGTAGCTTTCTAACAAATGTAATATTTAGGAAGAACGTATTACCTAGCAACAAAATATTATCAAATCTAAACAGTTTCTGAAAGAATTGTTAACATAAAAATTTACAGAAAAATAAAACAAGAGAACACTATAAATTCAAGTTAAAATTGAGAAGTCAGAAAAATCAAATCCTGAGTCCACCTAAAAACATTAAGCTAAAACCCAAGAAGTATTACAACCCCAGGGCAGGGGAGAGGGGGGCTAGTTATTTTACTTAAGTAAATAAATAAGATTGATTTAACACACGGCATCTAAAGTTAAGGTTATAGTTAAGACTTTATGGATCTCAGTTAAGGACTAAGATCTATATTCACAGAATGTGTGACCAGAGGTTACTAAACCAAACACAAAACCAAGCCTTTAAAAAAATCTAAGATGGAGTTTTACAATGCTGTATACATTTTATTTCTGTCTATATAAACACACACACATAACATATACAAACTGCTATAAAATGCCAACTTACCAGTCTGAAAAAGCCTTTAGAAAGTTAACAGTGTTTGCTGTAACATTTATATAGTACTTGACAGCGTGATACCACTTTTTCTGTACATCCAATAAGTTCTTTTTACCACAACAACTAGTGAGATAATGTATACATCATAATGCTCACTTCAGTGAGGAGAAAAATTTGGAAAACACTTCATCTCCCAGTAACATCACCATGCTACTAAGTCACAATTCCCATTAAAATATCTAGAACAATCTATTTTAGAATAACAGTTTCTTTGTAATAAACTTTCCACTTGCATCAACCACTCTAAAACAGATTAACAGTTACAATTAGTCACTGGAAAACCATGACATGGCACAACCTGATATAGATCTATGCTAGCCACATGAACGCTCAGTATAATATTAAAGAAAGGACTATCTACCCATTCCACCCTGACATATGACATACTAGAAATTTATCACTTTACAGCAGCCTTCAGAACACTGAACTCAAACTACAGAATCTAATCATGCATATCAGTTTCCTAATACCCCCATTCCTTCTTTTTCCTCAGTCTTCTCTTCCATTTTGATTTATTCCCTACAAGTCATCCAAACAGTAATCATTTTTCTCCTGAGCTTTGCTACTAATTCTTTTTTTATTATCTAAAACACAGCACGTAGACTAAAATGGTGCATATAAACAAATTTTCCAAATATGTATATGCACATGTCAAAGTCTACATATGAAATCACATACTTGAATAGACAAAATTCAGTACTTGTTGAAATTAGACATCATATAACTGTCAACAGCTGCATGCTTCAGTAAGACTACATACACAGCATGTAAATATTGAAACTTTAAGGAATTCTTACCATCAGGTGTATCATAAGTGAGAGTTTCCATGGAAATAAGTAAATCATCTTCAAAAGGATGATTATACTAAATAAAAAGGACCATTAAAGATAAGAATAGATGGTCAAAACAGTGGTTTTAATGTGTTTTAAATATTGTTTTTTCTAAGTTTTTTTTTCTGAAACACAAAATTACCAGTATGCTGTTTTACTGGCATATCTTTAAATTCAGAAATTTGGAAATATTAATTCCTAGATAAATCATATATATTTTAAGGAGGCACCCAAGTCATTCAAGTTTAAGGCATAAACCAGCCACTGATAAAACGGAAGTTCAGAAAAGGGTTTTGAAGTGGGTAGCTTATTCTGTCACAGATTTTCTTCTAAGCTTTCTCTGAAGGAACTTCAATTGGCCATCAAGTATACGTCCGCAGGTCTTATTATACAAAACCACCCAATCTAATGCTAGAGGAGAAAAGAGTTCTAGAACCATACTGGGCCTTACACCAGCACTGACCATCATCCATGACAGCAGGGCTGCCCACCCTGAACAAGTGCAGGGGGTCTCTGGTCTGAGGTGCACAGTTTCCATGGCTTTAACACAAAAAGGCTCAAAAGTAAGGAGGATCCCTGGAGGAAGTCTCCCACTTTTCCTTATAGTTTCACTGGAAAAGCTTTATCTAATGGTAGCTAACTTGGGTTAAGTGAGCAACAAAGTGAATTTACATCACTTGTTCAATCTGGCAGTGCCAGATCAAAGTTCTGTGGGAGCATTCAAGCAGCTGGCCTTCAACTAGCTTAGATATGCCAAGGCACAGGCCTCAGCAAGAACTACAAGGCTGTATGAAACACGAGATGATAACTGCTTTTAGTAGCCAGGAAGAGCAGGACCTTGTGACCCCACAGGTAATTAACTGATGAACATAATTCAGTGCCAGCTACCACATATCAGCACGCACAATGAAAAGAAAACCTGTCACTGCAGACACACCCTGACCTGCAAAAAAAAAACAAAAAAAACCCGCAGGGTAACAGCCTCTCAGAGGTGTTCAGAGGGCCACAAAAGGGCGGCGAGGCCAGGCCAAGCCAAACCACATGCCATTTTAGCTAGAGAAACCGCAGGCGGACTGAGCTCTCGAGGCAGGCCAGGAGACAGCCGCGGAGGCCGTCGGGGCGGGGGGGCAGAAGGAGAGCCCCTCCGCGAAAACGGCTGCGCAGGTGGAAGCCCTTCCCCGCCGCACTAGTCCCGGAAGCCCCAGCGCAGGCCGCCGGGGAAGACCTGGCCACCGCCCGTCTCCAGATGGCGGCAGCAGCCCTCCCCCGCCCAACGGACGGGGCGGCGCGCGACCGCGCCCCTCACCCGCTCCAGGATGCGGTTGATGGAGGCCACGAAGCGGGCGTTGCTCAGCCGCAGATGCTCGTCCAGGTCGAAGGCCATGGTGCGAGCAGGCTGGCTGTCCGGCCGGCCGGCGGGCCTGCCCGGCGGCGCCCCTCCGCCGCCGCCGCCGCCTCCCCCGCGGCGCCTACGGACGGCAGACGGCGGGCGGGCGCGCCGCCTTCCGCCCCGCCGCCGGCGCGCACCCCCTCCGCCCCCTCCTCACGCGAATTCAAACTGCGCGCCGCCCCCTCCCCGCATCCGCGGCCACGCCGGCTCTCCGAGCTCTGATTGGAGCTTGCACACGTCACTTCAGGCGCCACAGCCCATCGGAGCGCGCAGGACGGGCCTCTCTTGTTCTGATTGGCTACTACTGCTCTCGAGCGCCCACCTCCCCTCTTCCGCTTCACGGTCAACCCTGCTTCAAAAGTCTCCCATCGGCCCCTGGGCTCAGAACGTAGGGGGAGGTTGGACTCTACGCAAAGTCGCTCTTCTACCTAGCAACAGTGGCCCATCGCGAGCTCCTATTGGCAGTTGGGCCAGTGCGAGCGGCTATTGGTCACGGGGAAGAGGGCATTTACCAACGGAGCCTGCCAAGGCTGAGGGGGACAATCATGGCGGCAGGCCTTGGCCTTGGCCTTGGGCTTGGGCTGGGGCCCTCGACGTCTGCGAGGTGTGCAGGCGTTTTACTAGCCCCCAGTCATCGGCTTCCTTCCGACTGGTGCTGGGTGAAGGCTGCTGCTGCTCAGACCTATGCGGCAGGCTGGGACTGTTGCTACTCGCTCTCTGAGCAGAGGCTCTTGGGGTTGCGGCTGCAGAGCCCGAATCCGGCACCCAGAAGCCTCGAAATAATTAACTGCTGTATAAAGTTAGCAGCAGGTGCTGAGGCCACAAACACACAGCACTTCCAGTCTTCCCGTGCCACCTCGTCCATAGGGCGCTGTGTGTGTGACCGGAGGCATGTGTGATATCTGCCTATCTCAATGCCGTCTTCACAGCAATGCAAGGGTAATTTCTACTGTGCACCTGCCAGCAGTCTCAGCACGACACCATTTTGTTGTGCATATGTCACTAAAGCACGTCCTGCACTAGACTGCTTCATGCAATGACAGAAGAGAGGCATATCTGACGTCAAAGCAGACATACAAAAGCTTAAGTACGAATTCGGAGAAGGTCCTTGCAATACTGTACCCCGTTTCTTCTCTCCAGCTGAAAACTACCACAATGTTATTTACAGTTTGGTACTGGGGTGCTATAGCAGCCAGTGTCTCCAAAGACAATTCAAGATCGTAAAATTCACCACCACCTCAAGCTGGAAGCAAATGGCTGGTTTACAGATGCTCCAAAATGGAGACAGCATAGCCAGATGTCCCACCAAGGAGTGGGACTTGCAAGGACCATGTCAGAGAACAGGAGCTCCTGGGAAGGGGCCAAGAAAGGAGCAGGCCCACAGTAGTAGCACCCAGGGACTTAGTGTGCAGGTGCTTGATCTTGCGGTTGTTGCGGTTGCCCCACCAAGTGCTGCCCTGACCAGTGGCTTAGCCAGGCCTGTCCAACCCATTTGAAACAGGGTCAACCCCGAAGGAAGATATCTTTGTGGTGGGAAGGAAGAGCTGAGGATTAGTAGAGGAGGTAAAGTCCCACTTGGACCTCTGACCAGTTCTTTCTGGTCCACTATTTTTGCCCCGTGCATGCTTTTAGTGTTTATAGAGCAGCTGTTAATGATCCTTTACACTCTTCAAGATCTTCTGCAGTTTCCCTGCACATCATGGTTACCTTTTTTCTCAGGCCAAAGTTCTGCTCACATCTGGCTTTTATCCACTGCTCCCTCAGTTGCAACTTACCTCCACCCACTAGACCCTTCTTGCCCAAGCTGACTCCTACTTCAGATCCTTCCGCCAAAATCCAACAAACCAGTTTTCCTTCCTTTTCGTGGAAAATCTAGGCACCATCTTAATGGGAGAGTTGCTGAAATGCTGACAAACAGCTTTTATATAGAGAAGGCTAAAAACTATATTTACTCTTGCCAGTATCTTGGTGAAGATAAGCTTAAACATAAAAGCAACAACCAGCTCCCCTCCCTGCAAAGTACTGGTGAAATTCTCCATCTCTCTGCTTCTTCTGTGTGACTCCTCACTCAGTTCACTACATGTTTCTTCCCCATCTGTATATCTTTTAAGTTTATCACTTATTACTACAGAAGAAATCAAACCCATTTGTCTTTTTGAATCTCTAACTAAAGCTTGGACGCCTAACCACCATAATCAGTGTGTAACCAAGTGAAAATAACAGAAGATGAAGTATTTTACTGGAGCCTGTTGGAGATTTTCCAGTGAACCAAAACATAACAAAAAAATTGGATAAGGCAGTTGATTTGATGAATGTTTACTAAACATGGTGAACACTTCCTTGAACTCAAAGTGGGGAGGGTAGGGGCAGGAAGGCCCGTTAGTGCCCCCAGAACACCGACAGCTCTAGCCAAAGCGGCCAAAAATATAACCTTTTTGTCTGATTCTGCAGAAATAGTCAGGATTAAAGATTGGAGAATTTGATGCTAAATGGCGACAACGCATCATGTGTCATGCCCTTTCTAGTTGCTCCCTAACTAGTCCCATATGGTTGAGGTCCTAAGCTCACCAAGGAGGCAGAATATGATTTACACCGCTGAAAGTATTACTTGTTCATGGGCATGGAGACTTTGTATCTTCCCCAAACAACCATTCCTTTAAAGCTAAAAATGCTGCCAGCACATTGAGCTCCTGTATACAAATGTTTTCCCTTTTGCCAACATAAAGAAGTGGATACATTTTTCAGCATGGCTTCCAGTCTAAAGCTGATTCATATTTATCTACTTACTATTTGTGAGGTCAGCTGTAATAAATCCTATTTTTTTGAGATGGCAGAACTAAAGAAAAATACATTGTTTAAACCATTTTGAAACATTCTTATGATCATGTGGTTGAGAAGGTCTCACAGTTCCCAAATTTTGAAGAAAGACTTTGTCTTTTTTCTGGCATCAGCAAGGTTTTCGGCTCCTACTGCACGAACTCTTGTGCTTAGGGGTTGAATCACATCCATGAGGTGAACAATCCAGTTACCAGAGTAGTAAAGTGCTGATGGGGGCAGATGGGAGAGAAAGGACTAGCGTGGCAATTCAGGGCTGATGAACTAGACTCCACCTCTATCTCTGTCACTGTCCTCCCACTTGGATGAATGCAGGACAAATCACTTAAAACCCAGATCCTCACTGATGATCATCTAACTGCGTATTCTGTGTTTTCTGGATAACCACCTGGGAATGGATTTGCAGACGTTCTCAGCACTTTCTCTTGCTGTTCACTTTGATGGGAGCTATGCTTTGAATATATGAAAGCTTATAGAATCTTCTTAAGATAAAAAAATGCTACGTGCTCTGAATAAATCAGATTCTATGTTTCTCAGGTTTGGATGCCTAAATCAGTGGACACTCAGCAGTTTGACCCAAATCCTTCTAATCTTTCTTTTCCTCTGTGTAAAACAGGAATACTACTACTACTACTTGTACTCCTTGGGATACTAGAAAAATAGGTTCTGCAGTATTTTCAAAATGCTCAAATATTGGGGTAGGCCAGAACATTGTTAGGAAGCTTCTGAGTGATCAAGTAAGTCTATATTCAGGGCTTTAGGTGATGTATAAGTAAGACCTGAAACCCTGAATTTAATGAAAGGGATAAAAGCAAGTATCGGATAACTAACCAGTTCTTTAAACAAAGGGCTAGCGCTGTGGGGAAAAACAAAACGTCATAAAGTCTCTGATGCTTCACTTTGAAAGCTGTGTGCAGCCCTTGGCCAGGTACCAGAGTCCAGCATTACCCTGCGAAAGACAGCAGCCAAGAAGTTGTGCCTCAGCTGTCGGCTTTATGCTTACGCCCAGATTTGGGTTCTGAGCTCCATTATAGGCAGCCACTGCCTATAAAACTGTTGGTAAATACAACTGGAGAACTGTTTGTTGGGCTCAGGCCTTTCCTTAGGTGCAGCCTTTGTCTGTTACCTGATCTTACATGCGTGTTTAGGGGCTTTCTGGCTTTCATCATGGGGTTTTGTGATCCCACTGCACTGATCTGATAATTAAAAAACCGAAATGCAGTGCACATGCAGGATGAGGTTAATTACTTTCCTCTGACATTCCCTAGCTTAGAAGTCATTTACTTTACAACCTTAATGTCTTCTAATTTTGCTAAAATGTAATTTAAACTAGAAATAATACAAATAGCCTCAGACTTATTTTATATTTGAGGTAATCACTAACCTAGGAATTAAAGGGTATGTTCTTGTTATTTTAGTCTGATTGATAGAAGATCAGTCAGTAAGCACAGTCTATTCACTAGTTAATTCTGGCAGTTTTCAATTCATGATGCACTGCAGAAGAGTGACGGGAGCACTCAATTGCAAAAGATTTATTCTACAAACCATAGGAAAAAATGAGAGTGGCGCTGAGCAGGTGCATACAAAATTTTTCCCAGACCAGTAGTAACTGGTATATTTAATAAGGTGTATTATTGTAGTAAGGTGTACAAAAATTTCGACCTCCATGACCTTAGGAATCATAAAGTTGACAAATAATAGATAATTCTTGGCCGTAGGATGTGTTTCTGCACGCTGCAAAACCAAGCAGTGTATTAAACTGTAAACAGGCAAGAAAAAGGAAACAAGGAAGAGCAATAATGTTAAAACCTTAAGTTTGTTAAGGTTCCTATATGAAGCAGAGCAGATGCTTGTGTGACCAGGAAATGACCAATCTTTTCTTGGTATACTTCCCTATGTCTCTGCTGTTTGCCACCCCTTGTTACTGAGACTGTAAATTAACAGGGGCTGTCCATTTGACTGGCATGTTTATGCAGCACCTAGTGAAACAAAGTACTCTTCCTAGGCTGTGCTTCAATAATGTTGCCTAATAAATTACGAAAACTATTTCGGAAACCCTTAGTTTCTGGGTTGGAACTGCCAAACTGAGGATTGGCAGAAGTGGCTTGCAGGGAGGGACAGATGCAGTCCTCATTTGAGTTGGGGGTGACTGGGCTGCAAACTTGTAATTGCCCTCTGTGCCATGGATCTTGGACAGTGTCAGTGCAGAGGTGAAATGTCCTTGTCCAGCAGTCAATACACACCCAAACAGATTTCTGAAGCTTTGCACTTAACAGGCTCCCACTCCTGCTCTGCCACAGGGAAATGGCATGTTTGATGTTAGCCGGAAATTTCCTTTGATATGAAGACAGCCAGCATCTTCTTAATGTTATGATTACATAAACACTGAACTCTATGTCCTTTTTGCTATAAAAGAAAATATCAGTATTTGATATAATGCAGACACAGAAGAAAAAAATGTTTCAAGAAAAATTTCTTTTGTCCCCGTGCAGTGTTAGAAGCTCTTCTGCTCTTCTGTCCACGTTCCACCTCTTTTGCAATTCTGTTAAATAAATTTGTGCAGAAATATTTGACAGCAGATTTAACTTCAACTTCTCTGTAATTAATTTGGCTTATAAAAGAATAATTTGTAGGACTGAGTTGTATGTGCCACTGCTCACCCTGTGGTACACTGCCATATGTAACTCTTTTATTCACGGTGTTTACATCACTTGAAAGAGAGCTATGTTCTCTCTAGCTCATCAGTTAGCCCAGCTCAAGCTGTATTTTCTCCTCTTAATCTTTTAATCTTTTACTTATAAATCAAAACATCCACTCTAAGTAGTCTTTTTTTACTATTCTACTGTGAACTCTCTCCAGTCAGTCAATATCTTTTAGTATTTAGGTATGCAGAATAGTAAATCATCTTCTGAACGCAACCTCTGAAGAACCATATAAAAAGGGATTTATACATCTGTTCTCTGTAAATGTTGATTTTCAGATACAGCCAAAATATCATATTGACTATTTAAATGGCAAACTCATATCTCTTGAGAGTGTTTCTTTAGACATGCTGCTCTCACTCTTTGTACAGAGGAGTATGAAGGTGTAAAATAACTGCTCTTTCCCAGAAACTCTTGCACAGCTCAGCTTGCGCCGAGTCAGTGAAGATAATTAGACATCTCAGATGATGTGAAAAACCCAATCACTGAGAACTGTGGAGCATGGCATGGCTATAGATGTGGAGAGGGTTTGGCTGCCCATGGAAAACAGAGCATGAACACCCCAGAAAAACACAGTAAATTAGTCTCACAAGACAGATGCTGTAGCAGGCACCGTGTTCCAGTTCCTCTGCAAAGAGTGGTGTCTTCCCTCCTCTCTTTGAGGTAGTATCGGAATGGTATTTTACTCCCCCTTACTCACACAGCTCTATCTAGAGTCGCAAATTAGTTCCTTCACGTAAGGCAGCCCCCACATGAGTGTGTCTATTAAAACAGACTACTGTTTTCAGTCCTTATCATAATTTTACACACCCAAGCACTCCATAACCCTGCTTGTGTATAAGATAACGGGGAAAATAAAGTTGGCTACAGGGTTGCATTAAGCAAAAGTCAGGGAGACTCTTGCCCATCAAACCCAATACTTTGCTGGGCTCCCAAACACAGTGCTGTGCTGAGTAAGGTATTAAGCTATCCCTGAACAATGTGTGCTGGCCTGCTGGAGGCCATCTAGGTAGGCTCAAAGGTTGCAATTCCTGGCTCAGTCCTTCTGTGAAGCGTGTTCCTTGCCCTCAGTTGTTGAAGAGTAAATGTCATTTTGTGGAGGAGGAATTTAATCAGTTGCAATCTAATCAGTCCTCTGCCAGGTTGGGGCTTAGGGAGTTAGTGGCATCTTGCTATTTTCAGTTCTTGCCTGGTTACACCTAAAGCTGTCTGAGGAGTGAAATATTTGCCACTGTAAGCTCATTTATGAAGGCAGGTCCCGAGTTCAACCACCGGGTCTGAGAACAGGAGAGAGAAGCAATTACCAGGGCAGCCATTGCCTTGAAATGGCAAATCTTCTTTTCCACCACATCCAGAAATGGAGAACAGAGAACCAAAGTCGCTTTTTGTCATTGAGGAATTGGGTCACAAAGCCTGGGAATCAGATCCATTAATACTATACTACTATTAAGGCAAAGAAAAGCAGTGGGGGATTCTTGCCCCTTTCATTACACACTTTCCCCAGTTACTGAGCATTAGTGAACACCGTCTGGATTGACTTTTGCGCCAAACCCTTCACTCAGTACTTCACTGAGTCTTGCCAATGTGCTGAGTGAGTGCCACAGCTCAGCAGTCGCCTCACACCTCTCTTGAATAAATCTCCAACTGTGTCACAAAGCATGGTAAGAATTATTATCATCTTTGTTTGATAGATAGGAAACCTGAGGTACAGAGGTAAGTGATTTGCCCAAGGTTATGCACATACTGTTGGCAGATCAGCAAGTAGGCTGCAGGCGCATCCTCATTTCTTGTCCAGCATCCTATTGCTTGGCAGTATTAACATCTAAATAATCGTCACCAATTCCCCTGAGCATTTTCACATGCAACATGATGGAAAGCTCTGGGTCTGTCCCCGGGATGTCAGTGCTCCTGAAGAATGCGCGATTATCTGTCATGTCCCTTCAGGGCTTCCCTTGAAGCAGAGGAAACAGCCATTCGGCGTGATCCCATCCACTCCTGCCAGCTGGCGCAGACGAATGGTCGCCATCAGATATATTGGTGGTGGTATCAAAGCATATTCATCTGTAACAGAGGTCACTAAAAGTTGTGCTGCAATCAGCACAGCTACGTAACCTCTGTCCTGCATGAGGAGATTCAATTGTTTTAAAATGTTTGAACACAGCAACCATTATGATCAATGTCACTCTGCTGATCAGATCAGCAGGAAAGAAAAATAAAACCACATTTACTGAACAACAAATATTGGCAGTGCTTCTGAAACAGGCCCAGGGCTTATTGAAAAGAATATTGATTGAGCCAAGAAAACATGAAGCAGTTATAAAAGTTTAATCATATTCTCATTCAAGCCTGCCTTCAGTGCCAAGAATTAAAATTCTCTCATCTCCTGAGGACTGAAGATACATTTCCATACTGTGCTGTAAGCTCCAAAGCTCTGCATCTGTACAAAATGGTAGAATTATTCATTGCAAATGATTTAGCTGAGATACGTAGCCCTTTTGTACTGTGAGTGCACAAATTATGCATAAACAAGCTCTGTTGTTTTTTTTTTTTTTTAATCATTTCTCCTTTGCAGTTGTTTTAACAAAGAGCTGGGCAAACCAGTATTAGCCCACAATTCTTGAAGTGGCTAAAGTAAATATTTGGTCTGCATGATTCACCAACATATGCCTGGTCACTTGAACCAGATGAAATTACAACTATTCCTCAGCTAGAAAAGACAAGTTCATTAAAAGAATGGGTCCATGTCCTTATTAGAAAATCGCCCACAAACATTTGCAGCAGCCTGAGAGACCTACTGTATGTAGAGAATGAAAAGACGTTTTCAGAATGGCGTATTTTGGCACATGTAGTGGCTGGATGTAGAAGCATTATGTGGTTTTAAAGCACAGAAAAAAAGTGCTTGTGCGGAAAAAACAGGAAACGTTTTCTATGGGCTCCAGTTCAGAAGATTAACACCTTTCAAAGCTGGGCTCGCTGCTCTGGAGAACAAAAAGAAAACAGAGCTATGCCTGGAGCTGTCATTTCCCCTCCTCTTTCAACCCTCTGCTTCTCCAGCGACTGTTAAGCTTTCCTCGAAGTCAGCTGTCGCAGGGTCTGTCCTGCAAGCGGAGATGTGAATGCCTCTACATAGCAGAGGCAGCCGTAATGCAGCTTGTTGCCAGGTAGCTGGCGCTGTCCCAGGAGCAGTGATGGGGTGGTGGCCCAGGGCATTGGCCCCTGTTGCACACACCTTCCAGGAACCCCTGGGCAGCCTATCGTGCTGCTCTAGGGTCGGAAATTTTTGTATGGTAGGTAGCTGGCTAAATTAAGGGTTACATGGCACATGCGCCCACAAGTTGCAAAACTGACTTATATCCTACCCAAGCTGAGGAAGGGAAGGGAGTGTCCTTCCTCCATTACCAAGCTCTTAAGAATTTGTGGCTACCCTCAGGGTCAGTTGCTTCAGAAACCTGTCCTGCTCATCTCAGACCTCTGATGTCTGACCACTGCAGACTGCCAAAGGAGGAGTTAAACCCTTCTGGACACAGAGGCTTCAACTTCCTTTGTAGAGCCTATTGCTTCTGAGGTGCAAGGGATGCTCACAACAATGCATGGAGTTTGAATTTCTGTCTATCACCTTTCTGGCCCCTCGCCCTCCAACTGCTTTCCTCTGTGGGATTTCTTCAAGGAAGTAGGGGAAAAGCTTCCTGTGTGAAGAAGGGTTTAAAACTGGAGTGGGGTCTGCCTGAAGCTGGCTAGAGGACTGGGCTGCAGGGAAAAACAAAGGGCATGGATAAAGATGTGGTAGCAAAGTGTGTTCATCATGCTGCTTTGACCAGCCAGACACTGTGCTCCCTGTCACTTAACCCAATATTTGGAGTGTCATACATCAGCGTGCTTAGTTGAATGGAACAATTCAGGCCTGCCTTTTGGTACAATTTCCTAATAATTTAAAAAGAAGAAGGTATTGCTTTTCACTAATTTTCTGCCTTACTGTTATGATGCATGAGGTAACGTTCCCTTGGACATTTCTTTGTTTAGAGAAGGGTCTGGCAAGGCAGACATAGACCCATACTGTGAGGTGGGGGTAAAAGCAGCACAATGAGGAGATGGGTGTTAGAAAGTATGAAAGGAGCTGTTATTCCAGAGACTCTATCTCTTGCTTGTATGTTTTGAAGGCCTCTTTTGGTATCATACATAGATTAGCAGCATGAGAAAAAAGCTGATGAGAAATCATTTCTAGATACAGATTAAGATTATTTTTAGAGTGGAAATTAGAGCTGTATTTATGTAGTTTACTGTATCTAGTGACCATATTACTAAACAGATTATAGGGAAATTGATTCTAAATAAGGGGGCCTTTAAGAAACATTTATGTTCATTCAAACCTCTCTAACTTTGCACTCTCTGTTTGGTTTCGCAGAAACATCTGGAGAAAGATCTGTAGCCAAATACTAATCTCATAAACTCCACAAATGCTAACACCATCTGTGGCAATTTTTACTGCAAATCATCACAACATGCGAAGTCCTTCCGTCAGTCTGATAAGCAAAGCCTTGTCATGGGAATGGTGTCACAAGGCCTCCTTGCACCATGGATCTCATTTCCAGTTGTCTCTGTTTTAGATGTATATGAAGAGATGCTTTATTCTCTCTCTTTCCAGTAAGGAAAAAAGATCATCTTCTCCGTGTGCCTGGAATGTCAATGCAAAGCAGAAGTCAAAGAAAGCAAAATGAGCAGCAGGAGTAGCACATTTCTGAGTAAACAGTTTTCTCCAGCGTAATGCTAATCTCCAAATGTTTTATCTGTCCTCTCCTGCTTGTTCTCAGGGTCGGACTCCCTCTCCCTCAAGCTTCTAGTAGTACTAGTAGCAAAAAAGGAAAAGAATTTGGAGGAGAAAAGGATTTCAGCCACAAGCAGACTGAAACAGTGGGAATAGCAAAAAGATACGTGTCATGCTCTATTCACGTCTCATTTGCTCACTCATGTCACATAAAATATTCCCTCCTGCCAGCAACAGACTGCCTTGTCACAAACATATATTGGCATCATCACTCTCCAGAAAAACTTTGGAGCCTTGCGGGGATTCTGCTTTGAGGATTTCTTTACCACCTGAAGCAATGATACAGCTTATTTCTTGAACACATCTGCCCCTAACTTGTGTACCTGCAGGACATGCAGTTATGGTCGTTTCTTACCCACTTTGGGCTGTCTTAAGATCATTGATTGGTGCTTACGTATGGTCTTGGCAATAGCTTCTTGCCTATTTTGCACCATTTGGTTTCTGTTCAGAGACCTGGCAGCATCTGGCATTTTTCTAGACAGGAGGCAGAGAGGGTGACAGCAGAACACATCCTCTCTCTGAATGGGCACAAAAGTTTTTTTCTGGAACAATCAAAAACCGCCAGGAAATACCAGATTTAGATTTATAACCATTTTCTCCAGAGGCATTTACTAACGCTTGCAGGCAGAACTCATTTTTGGAGCTTCCCTTTTTTGGTGCCAGGACTATGCCTTTGTTTTGCTAGATTATTCATGTCAACCACTTCAGACAGTAGTTTCGACATACTGACCTACCCCTAGAGATGCTTTTCTCTTTACACTATCTAGGGAAAATCAGCTCCTAACTTTTATGCGCAGGAATCTCACCACTTTAGATATTTTGAAAAAATAATTGATAATTAGAGAGCTTGGATTTTTTTGTGTGTTTGTGTCCCCTGTGCAGTTCAGAGTCCTAGGGAGGAACCTAACATTTCTTGGAAAATTATAAAAACATTTTGCTTACAGGTAGTGCTGGTCCTAAATTACAGTTTGTGTTTTATGAGCTGCTTGATGTTCACTATTAACAGAATGTTATTGGAAGACATGTCATTACTTAGAAGATCACTGAATTATTGCGCTCTTCACCAGCAGTCGATTGCTAGCTGACATTTTTATTAGAAGCTGAGTTTGTGAGCGGGATACTAAAAGAAAAGATTGACCTAATTAAAAAGTAGATAAGAAAAATGGAATAAAGATGCTCTTTTCATATAGACACCTTTAGTACAATAAAGGAACAATGGAAGAACAATAAAAACTTCTTTAATTGCAAATGTTTGACATTGCTCAGCAAGTATTAGCAGGTTTTTAAAAGTAAGCTCTCTGTAGTTGAAATCTGAGGGGATCTGGCTTCCTCCAGGAGAGAAGCAGTTTGTCAAATACTTATAATTTAAATAAAAAGGGGGAAACGTGCAAACACTTCCCATCCTGTCCAGAACCATTAAAGCTACATTTCAGAGGTACACTGCCAATATAAAATACCATCATTTTTATTGCTTTGGGGAGAGGGGGGTGGAAGGAATATGTGGATGGATGCTAAGAATGAAAACCCATGCCTAAGGCCTGATAGCAGTTTCATTTCACTCAAAACTATGTCAATCCTCTTCATGAATATTTCGTTGTTTTTTAAAAGGAAAATGGTAGCGCTGGCAATACATTCCTCTTTGTTTTTTAAAAGCGTTCTCAAAATACTTACTTCATTCTTTCCCTCTACCCCTCAGCAGTGCCCCACAGAAATAGTGCTTCATAAAAGGTTAATAAGATTTTGAATAAATCAAGAGTTTAATATGTTCTTTAGATGTTTGCATGAAGAAATTTTGTTCTGGTTTACAATCAATGGAATCATTGGCTTATATGGGACCATGAAAGGTCCCTAAGTCCACATTCATTTACCATTCTGAGCATACTTTGAGTTTTCCAAGAAAAGTAGAATTTAAGAAGTCTGTAGCTGCTATGTATATTCAAAGAACCAGAAGACTAGATGGCTCAAGGGATAGGAAGATGGAATACCAAACTTTTTCTCTTTAGATCAATTGCTCAGACCAAGCTGCGAAAAGCAATGTTTGAATATCATTGCCATTCATAGAATTTTTAGTGACCTGTGCAAAAAGAAGTTGGTGTCTTTCCTAAGTGAAGTTTGCCACAGCATGCAAACTCCTCCTATGTGTAAAACACACACGAGCTTTAAATATTTAGCTGCTGTGGTCTGTATGGTGCAGCTAATCTTATGTAAGGTCAAAAATTAAATGCAGCTCTGATATCTTTTCCACACCACAGCAAGCTTTCTTCCCAGTTCTTCAGGAATATGTAACTGTGGCATAAGGTTTAATTGTGCCTATTAATGCTTAAGCAATTTCATATCTACAAGAAAAGGTGATTTGCCTGTGGCCTTAAATTCCCAGATTCTCAGAAGAAAAATTACCTATTTATTTCTTAGTATATTGAATGATCAGGAAAAAAAAGAAAAAAAAGAGAGATAATGTTAGGACAATTAGGAGCTGTTTGAAAAAAGGGAACTGTCACACTAATTACCTTTAGTTGTTCAGAGGCAATAAAACAAGCATAGTGAAAGAGCTTATAATAGAGGAGAAACTGCCAATTACCCTGTTGATTGGCTACGCTCACCCAGTTGCACAGACTGAATTTGATATCTGTGATTCTTTCCAAGGTGCATATGGTGACAAAATGAGTAGTCGTTCTCTGTGCACATCTATCTTACCAAAAAAATCTCTCTGCCACTCTGTGATAATAATGTAGGCAGCAAGCTTCTCCAGACGCTCCCAGCAGACATCTGCATCAGTCTTGCTGATCGTGACACTTCTTGAAAGCATATGCTATAATTGTTTTTTCTCCCACCCAGTTGTTTTAGAGCAAAAGCATTTGTGTAGGCTCTGGCAGGCCTCAGAATCAGTGGCTCAGCACCACTCGTTAACCACATATCTATTTGCTAAGGGTAGATGTACTGTGAGGTAGCATTTGACTTCTTTTTCCCTTTCTGTTGTCTATTAAAATAGTAATAAGCAACCCAATGGGTCAGCTTACAACATTCCTTTTCCTTCATTACTACCAAGTAGCTTGCCCTCCACTGCTACAAGTTGTGGCTTCAAGTTGTCTCTGAACAAGACTTTAGGGAGCCAGGTTGATGGCTCTTCTGCGTGCCACCTGATTTCACTGCTACACCTGATAAGCAGCTGACAGATTGAGAAGAATGAAATCAATAGCCAGCTGTGGCCATAATGCATTTATTTCAATCACCTGTGCATCAAATGATGCTTAAGTAGTCAAAGGAAATTTAAATTAATCAACTTGTAAAAAAAATCTAGTAGTATAAATAAAGCCTTAGGAATATTCCCAAACACATATGGAGTTTTTATAGGTAAATATTTTTGGAAATGATACGCCAAAGTATTTATATTAAAGAGAAAAGATATTTGTTTCTTAATTACACTGGCTTCTGCTAAATGATTTCATATGCAAGTATGGAAAATAAGCATGTCAGCCACCTTTATAATATAGTTTCACAAAAAGATGGCTAAGAATTTCCTTACATTCACTATTTTTTTAAACATGACACAATGCTCTTCCTGAACTGGTAATTCACATCATATAACTACAACTACACAAAAAAATTACGTACATTTAAATAGAAATATTCTCTTTTAAAAATCCCTTTATAAAAAAAAAGTCAGTATACATAAGTAGCAGTCACTTTTCAAAGCCAGTACCTTCATTAGCTTAAAAGCAAGAATCCAAAATACAGCTGTTCCCCTGTACCCAGACACATTAGACTGGACCATTTTATTTTAAACGTTAAAGTCAATTCTGAAGAACACCACCCTCATAGAATCTAAATGCAAAAGCATTACATTAAAAAAGTGATATTTTTGAAGTCTAGGTTGAGAAAACTGATACTGACAGTTAAATATTAATGTGTCAATAATAAGTAAATAGACAGATTTAAAGTCCTAACCCACCAGCAATCTCATGCATCATTCTCTTTTTTTTAGAAAGGATATAAAAGTGCAAATGTCAGAACTATAATGTCAGAACTGTTTATAATGTCAAGTGATGCTTGTTGCGTACTTTCAGTATAGTCTATCGATCAAATCAGAAACTATGATAATAATCACAGGGATGGAGCACATTTCATTATGTGCAAATGGACATGGATTTGAAGTGTGTTTGGAAGAAAAATATTTTCATATTGAAGTCTTAATAATTGTTTCCTTCATCCTGCTAGGATCCATGAACAAATTATTTGCATAAAGCTGATGCTTCTGATAATAACTAGTATTGTGGTACCTGCAGGATGCCGCCAGCCAAGGAGAACTTGCTCTTGCAATACAGTGTTGTAATTCAATCAAGCCTGTTGCAGACGTGAGAGAGAACCAGTCCCAAAAGAACCAGAGAGAACTGCAGAATTTTCCCTTTGCAGCCAGCTCATGAAGTTTCATTTCAGCTCACAGAATTAATCTTGTTACCTATATGGTAAGGTTGAGTTGCTTTTTAGCATGGTTTCCCAAGAAAATGAGGCATATGTGATCATGCAGCCTGTGAAGCCCTTGCTCTTGCTCCTAACAGCTACCAGATTCAGACATGATTGCAACCCAGTTTGGAAGAAGGTGGAAGTCTCAGAGAGACTGAATTGTTAAAAGCTTTTGCCCAGGTATCTGGGCAGAGTGAGAATACCTAAATTAGTATTCCCCTTGAGGGAAAGGCAGGAAGAATTCAGCTGTTAAACAGTCTGTTTGACAGAAGCCGGCAGTCCCATCAGCGTGTACCAGTAGTGACACCTCTTACCTTTTGTCTCTTGCAGCCATGGCAAAGAGCCCCATGAGAAGTGGAATTGTTTGGAAAAGGAGGACATAGATGTCAAAGGACACAAATCTCTGTGAAACCAAATGACATTCGTTCTGGCACTTACAAAATAATTTGGTTTTAGCTATTCATTGAACTTCTAATTCTACTATACAAAGATTAACAAATTTTCATTCCAGTGCTTCTACAAGGTTAGTTTGAAAGAAGAGTAGCTGACACCTCCCCCAACAGAAAAACATGTAATACAGTCAAGAGTGGCAAACAGCTTTTTAAAGAGGATGCGCATCTCTGGAATATTAAGTTGATTGAGGTGTTTCCCAGATAATCCAGTCCGATTCTGAGTACCGATTAGAGCAAATGTTAAGCTAATGCAAACAAGGCTTCATTCTTAATTGATGCAGATAGAAGCCAATCCTATCACCAAAACAAATGTGGTTTATCACCACATTTTAAATAGTAGGTTAGAGAACCTGTATGTAAAAGAAAAAATGCATTAACTCTGTGTCTTCTAGAAAGGTTGTATTTTGTGATCTTGCCATTGTTTTTCCAATTACTCTAAACAGTGTTCATAAAGACCAAATAAGTTATTTGTACTGCATCAAATAGTTTTTCTACTATGTCTGGGCAGAAGTTTGTGTCCTGTAGCTGCCACAGTCAGTGATGAGAGAAAGAACAAAGAAAAGGAGAGAGAGATGTGGAGTCAAAAGTGAAAATTCTGAGGGAGAATTATTCCTGGAGCTAGGTGCCTGCCGGGCAGGCTTTGACAATATGAAGCTCCCTGATTGATTGCGTCAAATGTTATCTTCCTTGAAAACGATGACACAGATGCTACATCCATCGCTGAAGCCTTCAGATGCTGTGCCTCCTGCCGTTCTGTATGACTTTGAGTACGTTGGAAAGGTCAAAACTTTTTGTAATCAATTCCAGTAGATCCCCATCTCTTTCCACACCGCTTATAAACTCTTCTAAAGTCAGTTCCCCTAAAAGGAAATCAAACACTTCTTAGAAACCAAGGAGCCCTCAGCCCAGCACAAGGCCATTCATGCCAGACTGTATGCCCAAGAAGATTCCCTGGTCCTCTCTTTTGCATTGATATGGAAATACAGGAAGAATCTTTTCTAATGTTTCCCCACTTGGCATCTGATTGTAAAACTAAAACTCATTTTCCTCTGTTGAAAGAGATCAAGCATAGCTTTCACAGGAGTCAAAGACAACTATGAGTATTTAGCATCTGTGGTGACAGATGTGTGTGAAAAAGGGCTCTGATGAAGCCTTTATCAAAGCTGAATTTAACTGCGCAGTCCTATTCGCACTGAGATAACGAGTTTAGCCTGTAGCTGGCGGTTCTGCTCTTAACAGAGATTAGAACATGATTTCCTGAGGATTACCAGGCATACCCCATGTATTGACTATAGGATTATTTAGAGCCATGATAAGATGTAGTAAAAATCAGTTAAGTGGTTTGATTAGAGAAATTCTTCCAAGCAACTGAAATGGAGATTTAGACTTGGTTTTTGGGGGCTCACCTCAAAATGAGGTAATAGCTTGGAAGTTGCAAGACAAGTATACAAATCTCTGCTTTGAGGAGCTGGAATATTCCTTAGCATCCTTCCTCTTTTCCCGCTTCCTCTCCCATTCTTCAGCAAAGTCCTAGGTCAGTCCTAGACATATTTCTACTGGTCAGTCCTAGACATATTTCTACTGGCAAGCTACACAGGAGCGTAGGTTAGAAATTATTCCAGTGATAATGTTTTTCTCTGAGAGGAGAAAAAGAACTTGGTTTAAAAAGAAGAGTTTGGTTTAAAGTTAGTTTTTTTCCTCTGAGAACAGTTTAAAGTTTTGTATTCAAATCATTAGAATGAATGGTTTCTCATTGAAATAAGAAATGAAAAGAGGCCAGGCAAACAGCAAAACATCTGGATGACTTAGGCCCCCAGGGTATAGGCAAGCAGCAGTTTAAATCCCATACGCTTCTGCTGAATGCTTAGCTAGATGGCTTCTGGCAATTTGGGGATTTCAGTACTGCCTGGAATTTTATTGTCTGAGTTTTGGGTTTTGTTCATGGCAGCTTCGGAAGTTTCCTCTGATGTAAAACAGGAAAATGATCATCATTTGAAAAATGTGAAAACCACATCAGCAGTAAAGGCTGCTGCCTCTCCAGGGTTATGGGTCCTCATTGCACTGCAAGACCCCATTTGACAGAAGTCCTAGTTCTTAGGCTTCAGTGAGTGGAGTCAGACCCTCTCCGGGGGTTGGCATACAGCGCCCTGCGGCTGTTCACTCCTCCCCTCTGGACCCCAGTGCCCTCAAAATAACCATCACAGGAGTGGAGGCAGTTCAAGCCATCCCAGTATACTTGTCTGCTTCGCTCCCTGCTGCTTTGCTACTCAGCCAATCCCTTCCTCAGCTCTGCCTCCTCCTATCCCAGGCACTCTCTAGGCAATCCCAGGCAATCCTATCCCTGGCAATCCTAGGTCTTTGGATGGATGGTGGTCCTGGTGTGGCCCCTACAACCAGGGGATTATTTCTTGTACTTGAGCAAGAGGAAGGAGATCACTCAACTTCTTTGTCTGTCTTTTAATAAGCAATGACAAGGACTAAAGGAAGTGGCATAGCTGGAGCTGCACTTGGGAAGATTTGCCCCTTTGAGGGCCGTTTGAGTTAATCCTGCTGTCTTACAGTTTTGCAGCTATTTAAAAAATAGCTAACTATGGAAGACAGTTTGAAATGGGAGCATTACGAGGAACACACTGAATAATTCATGTTCTAGCATCTCATTGCTAAAATGAAAGGCACACAAACTATCTTTTCATCTGATGGTCCAGCTCAGATACAATTATTACAATTATTACAATAAAAAAAAAAAAAAAACAACAGCCCAATCTGTTCTCCTGGACCCTCACTATACCTACACCCCTTGCAATATAGACAAAGCAGAGGCCAGAGTAGGAGTAATTATAGAACTGGGTTTAGAATCTAAAATATAAATATTTATTTGGAGCCTGTAATTTGCATTCACCCCCAAGAATGGGCCAAATAGGTGGAGAAAAATCCTCTACAAGTTATTCACATGCATCACAGCAGCATTATTTGTATTACGATTATATATTGGAAACAGCTTTTTTTTAAAGTAACCTTAATGTACTGAATGAGACCACAAAAATGACCCAAAAAGCACCCTAAATCCCCAGCTAGGATTTTATCTTGCTCTGCAATGTTTTCGTACTATTCCTAATTTGTCAGCAATTGCCATAGTGGATGTATAACATAATTGCGAGCAGGAGGAAGATCATCATGATTACAAATAGGAGGGAAGATGTTCACATGTGACATGTTTTCTATTAGAAACAACTCCAAAGCAGTGAATTAAAGTGTAGTTTCCAATTGCAAGTCCAGTTAGCTTAATTTAACTGTCATGAGAAACAACAGCGCCACGTGTTCTAGGACATGTTAACCATCAGACTTCAAGGGCCATGAGATATGCTGTCCAATCCTTACAACATGGTAGAGCATGTCCAGTCATGCATCTCAGTTGCTTTTCTTATCCATTTTAGATACAGTAAGCCATTACAGGTATGCTAAAAAAAATACCTTGACCACACCTTCATTGTGCTGTGCAGTCAGAGCACTGGCATTTTGGATGAATGGTGCAAGACCTCCATGTTTTAGCCACTGCTGCACTGATTCCCATGCCAGGTTAACAGTGTCAGTTGGTTTAGACTTCACTGAAAATCTAAATTAATTCTGTTGACATATGGCTAAAGAAGAACAGGGTTAGGCCTTCGGTTTACCTAAAGCAGTTCTCCAGTACTGTATTTAACTCCCTTCCTGATCCAACACTTTCTTCTGGGGAAAAAAAAAAAAACCCCGCCAATGCCAAGAAAACCTAAATTCTTACCATCATTGTTCACGTCTATCTTCTGAAATATCATGTTTGTGAATTCCTCAGCAGACATGTCGGTGTGGCCATTAATAGCCTGGATAGCCTGAAGACAGAAATGCAGAAAGTTCTTTCAGACCTTTCTCCATCGAGTAGTGAAAATAATACACTGGCAACTACTGTGGTAATTGGGATGCAATTCTTTAGTTCACCAAGCCTTTCACAATCACTAAATAAACAGCTATTTCAAGTAAATCTTCAGTAATGAGGATTCAAAATTTAATTAACATAACACAGCCTAAAGATTACAGACCTAATTTACATATCTCTGAAGGCCTTCTGAAACCATGTGGCACCTCTGTTCTGCAATAGACTTTAGATTCCACACTAACTTTTTTATCTTGCCCTAGAGAGTTCTGTGTCTTTGGAGGGTGCCCCATGGTCTGTGTGATTTAAATATAGTGTTATTACTCACAGCTGAAAGCACATGATGAGATAGCCTAAGTCAATTTTCTATTAAAAAATGTTTAACTTAGTAATCACAAATAAAGTCAAACTGGCAGTCCTGGAAATCAGAAGAATTTACTTATCCTCCAAAGACATTTTTTAAAAAAAGTCTTCTCTATACCTTTTCTGTGGCAAAGAGACTCACCACTTGGGGTAAAAGGTGCCAATTAGTATCTTTGCAATATTTTATGCCACTCACTGAGGCCACAGTTTTTGCATCATGGTGAACATTCTGCTTAATGAATGAGGAGCCTGTGTAACCAACAGCCCAGATGCAGCAAACATGAAAGCAGAAGTTTAGCTTTAAACATATGGTTACAGAGTTGGCCTCAGAATCAGTATCACAATTACTAAGTGACTAGGCAAGTGCAGATATACGTCTATGTAGTATACATACATGCATAGGTGCTCTGTAGTGTATGTGGTATAGAATTTTTTTTTCTACATCTAAAATGTGTTCAGATGAGCTGTGTTGTGTAAGATAAGTAACTCTTGCAAATTTATGAACTATACTTATTCTAATGTCTGTATATGTCACTCACTTATTTCAGTGCTCCTGATGTTATTTAGAACTCTTTATATTTAAGCATAGTGCAAGATAGATGTATTCAGCACTGGTGTGGAAATCTTGACCATCACTGTCTTTATCTTATTTTACATAGAGTTCCAAAAGGCAGCAAGAATTTTACATAAACAGGCGCACAAATTTTTGTGTTATTCAGTCACACTTCAGATAGTTTTGATAGCCTGTATGGCCAACCTCAATGCAGCTTTCAGAAGAAAGCTGTACCTCTCTCACGGTTAATTTTATTGTAGTGCTAAGAGTAAAGCTGTGATTCCTGAAGTGCTTAATGACTGACTACCACAGCGTCACCTAAAATAATAAAACAAATTAACTTGGCAGTTAAAAGGTTCTATCAGGGTGCATGGTCATCTGCCAAGAGTTTTGGTGGTTGATAATGATCTGCTGGTCCGAAGTTTGCGTAGCTGTAGGGACAAATGAAATTGTAACAGGACTTCTTTGGTGTAAATTAATGTTTCAGATTTGATATATCTTTTTGTACAAGGCCTCGTTTACTGATGCTCAATATAAACAGGACCCTTAATGGCTGCAAGCCCATATGTTTGTTTGTATTTAGAGCCCACCTATTTTGGTCTAGCCTAAGTCAAATGACTTAGGCAGGTTCAAGTTAAAGCTCTGTTACTCCAAAAGAGGAGAAAACATACAGAGGTTTGAACTGGTTTTAAAACTAGGTAAGTTAAACAAGAGATCTTCTTTATATTAAAAGGATTCTAATTCTCTTTTCAGATAAAGCCTGAGACAAAAGCAGTGGCCTCAGTGCCTTTGGGTAAAATATGATGGAGAATATCTACATTAAAAAGATGTCATTAGTCTCAAACGAGGACAAATCTAGGTCATGCAGCCTCTCCTTCTGCCTTTAGAAAGTCATTTTTTAGAAGGAGATGCATCAGCCTTGTTTGTATGACCCTGTGGCTAATCTGGCTCCTGTTTATTTTATTTGGGCAGTGGCTCTTGCAAGTTTCTAACAGTGACTAGCCAGATACCAGCAGTAATGCACAATCCAGGAAAGTATTTTATTATGTTGTTTATTATGACATTAAATCCCTATTTAGATTTTATGCTCCCTGCAGCAAAATCTTGATCTGTGATGAATTCTGTACATTTAGGGAGCTGTATTAAAAGTCATTCATATTTGCAAAGCACCCTATAATACCTTTTCAATGAAGGCGGCTACTGAAGTGCAAAAATATTATTTCACTGGAGAAGGTTGAAAAATGAGGAAGTCATTTGACAAGAAACAATTATACTGCTTTGGTTTTATTGGTTTAGAATGGACCCATGTTCTGCAAAATTTTCTACAATATTTGTATCAAAATGACACTGCATGATTTGATGATAAAATTAACTTTCTCCAGTTTAATTTTTGAAAACATGATACTGAGATTTATTGTAAACAAATCTAACAGTCTTTCACTAACAATTAAAATATTATAATACAAATGTCATCAAAATATTCCAATTTTTTTTTTCAGAAGCTCAGTTTGAGAAGCTGTTTTCCACAACACCACACTGGCACAAACACTTGTGACCAGCTGTTTTATTCATTATGCTGCTTCAGTTCTCTCCTGCTTTATAGTGTAGGTCATCAAAATAATATCTCTATTGTTCTTACAGTTTTTCACTTTCAGTAAAACATTATACCTGTAGAACTATGGTTTAAAGTAAAATACTCCTCAGATATGTTGACTTCAACAAGCAAGAAAATAATGGCAAGAATGTCACTAGCAAGAATAATTTCGATTTTACAGCTGTAAAACATCTGGTAAAGCGCAGACACTCCATTTACAACAGATGACAAACCACTATGTCAGAGGCAATATAATACGTCAAATGCACTTGCTGTTGGTCATAACTTGCTTACCGTGAATATGCTTAATAGTTCTTTTTTGTCAATACATCCGTTTCCATCAGCATCATACAGCTTAAAATACCATTTCAATTTTTGGTCAATTTTCCCTCGTATGACCAAATTTATTGCAGCTATGAACTCCAAGAAGTCTATAAATCCATCCTAAGAGAGAGAGAGAGAGAGAGAGAGAGACAGAAAAAAAGTGTTTAACAACATTGGTTTTCTTTTCATTCTGGCAATTTCATAGAAACAGGTCATGAAAATCACTGTAAAACAAGCTGATTTATAAAGCACCTTAACTTAGAAATCTCTTGTGGCGTTTAAAAAGGATGAGCTCAAATGAAAGCACTATAGAAATAGTGTTAACACAAACAGTTTTGTTCTTTCCCAAAAGCTGGGGGAGCGAATCTCTTCTAAGCAATTGATATTGACATCGTTTGAGGAGAAGAAAAACAATTTTGTGGTAGACTTCCAAAAGCAAAAGAGCGAATTCTGGGATACCTGATTTAGTACTAATGAAACGTCTACAGTAGTGCTGCTTATATTCCTACAGGTAGGTAGTATGTAGAAATACGAATGGTTTCCAGTGCAATAGAGCTGCTCTAGGTGCTACTCATCTTGAGAGATCATGCAGTAAGTATTCTACATGGTAACCAACAACTTGGAATGATCTCTAGATATTGTGGTTTATCCATATAAACATAAGGTCTCTCTGACTAGCACATTTTGGAAGAGATATAAAACCTTCAAGTCATAAATCAGTCTCAAAATACTGAGGATTGGGGGATATTCATAGGGACAGAGCATCTCGGATTGATTTAATCCCATACTTTTTGCTTTTTTCCCTGAAGCATCTGATGAAAACCTGTCAAGGACAGGACTTAATGGTCAAGTAGTCTGAGCCACTCTGCTAGTTCCTCTATTTCTGTAAAAATGTGTTGAAGATGGAAGAAGCAGTTGCTGAATTTGGACAGTACTTGCTCCAGATGTTTCTCATTCATATATAAAAAGAATTCACAGTTGGTAAATTTAATCTTGTAATCTTTACATTGGCCAGAATCCAGTCCCTTGGAAAACCTTGGGAAGACTGTCATCAGTTTCAGATGGCCTGTGATTAGCAAGAGAAGACTGGATGAGTATCTAGTAGGTTCAGTGCGTTTTTTCTTGTCATACATCCACATACATCTTGCCTTTTTGAGCTTTTGCAATCAGATTTTAGTCTATCCTCCAGACTCCGCTAGACTAAAGGAAAATAAGTGCTGTAAAGGTGTGGTGTTACTCCTAGCCATACATGTAGCGTTTATTTTGATTTCTGTTTAGTGGTGTTTGGTTAGGTTTGCTGTGTCCTTTATGGGACCGCAGAAGCCCTACAGTACAATGCTGTTTGGCAGAGTGACATGTGAGAGGTAAATCTGACGTTTCAAACACACTGGATTTCATATGCGTGCAGAAGTTGTACATGCAGGGCATGTGCAGGATGATCATTGTTTCACAGGCTCTCTGCACAGGTTCTGCTGTGATCGTTGAATTTCCTCTAACTGCAAATCCTGCAAAGACAAAGATACCCCTCAGCCACTTCTTGGGATGAAATGAAACTTGACAGTAATTGTGTAAAGTTTTCTGTAAAGATTAAGCCCAGTATTGAAAGTTACGCTTCTTTTGGCACATCAGCTTGAATTTCAATTTTTGGATTTTCAATTTTCTTGAATTTCAAGAAATATCAAATATTTTACAGGAAGTCTAGGTTATATTTCCCTCCTCTCATTTTACAGATCTATTAAGAACACGGTCAGATGCAGCTGACATTGCTGCTTCTTTATTGATGTTCAATACTGTTTATTGAAACTAGAAATTAATGTTAGGCTTGCTCGTGACCAGACTCATTTTCTCCTTTCTCCCATACATTTCATCTTGGATTTTGGCTCTTGTGCTTTGATGTCACTTTTGCTGCTCCCACAAAAGATCAGAAGTTTGGAAAATGTAACCATCAGCTTAACATGCTAGGGGTATGGAAGGCTGCTTCGATAGATCTTATGTCCTGTCCCAAGCAGGAAGGGAGGCAGGCTAAGGTAGAAAAAACACATCTGAAACACATCTGAGAAAAACTGCAGTTGCTAATAAAGTCCCAGCCACACTCTTTCAACGTGTAAAGACCATCAGCCACACGTTAACCTCTGCAGTCAACGCACCAAAAATAAATAGCCATGTCTGCCTTCTCAGTATTTCTATGTGATATGGAACCAGAACTGTTGCACAGAGGATTGATAGGAAATAATGCTTTTTTTTTTCCTGTCATCACCCCAAAACATATATTATAGATAGAAAACTTTTATTTGCTGCAGAAGGCTGTAGTAATCTTGTTACACGTATCCAGAGCTTTCCCAGATAAAGAGAAATACTGTTTGTTACGGTAGCATCCAAGAGCCTCAGAATAGCACATTAAATGATGAAAACCTTCATAACAGTAACATATGAAGCGCATCCTGTGGTTCTGTGATACTGAGCAGTTATTGCATTGTGATGTTATTAAGAAAATCCTATAGTGCCAATTCACCTGTCTCTGCTCTACAACCCTCCACAAGACGAGTATCTAGGTAGGTCCTTGTGTGTCTCCAGACTCTGTAAAATTTCACGCTGTGCAGTGGACACAGCAAAGTATCTGTTGCTCATTAGGAAGTCAGTCAGTCACAAGCAAAGAGCTACCATAAAAAGTAATAAGCAGAGCTGCTTGCTAGTGACGGAAGATATAAAGAATTCACTCCGGGTGTTTTACACAGTTATTCCAAAAGGCTAGCTTGTAATATTTTTGTTACATGGAGTTTGTGCTGGTGAAACTTGCTTATTTGACTGCTTAGGACACAGGACAGATTTGTGTGACTTATGTAGTTCTTGCTCATTTAGGCTCATTTTCCACACCTAGATGGAGCTCGCCCCTCCCTTCCTTAGCTGCAGCACGTTACAGTGGAATGCCCCAGAAGCCCCAAAGGAAAATGAATCCGTGCTCTCCTCCTCCACCCGTACGACTGGGAAAAGGTTACAAGGCAGACTTTCTAGATATAATGCAAAAGAGGAGGAAAATCTCCTCAAACTATCCTGAGGGGCTGCTGTTTAGGAAGGCAGAATTGGTTGCTTTTCTGTGTCTGCTGAGATTGGCAGCCTCTCTGGCAAACAGTGGATGATGCGAGGAACCAGCCCTGAGAACCACCAAAAAGTATACAAAACTCCTTTTACATGTCCTCGAGGGCCAGACACAACATTTTGGCGCTCTCTGGGCTTACAGCATAGCTTAGCTGATTTAATCAAAACAGATTTTGGGTTATTTGGTCTCTAATAGCTCGATCAGATGGACTAGACGCATAAGGACATATCAAACTGCATTACAGTTGTGTACATGTTTGTTTCCTTCGATACTGTGTATTTGTAATTTTTTTTTTTTAAGCTGGTAAGAGTGTATTTCAAGTCCCTTGAAACTGAGGGTTTGATTAACAAGACAAACACAAAAGGAGGCTGCAAAACTGGAGGGAGAACTTACTGATTGTATAAAGTTAAATGCTAGGGCCTTAAGAGCGCTGATAGGTCTTAATGGCCCTGACCAGTCTCACTGAGGGCCTCCATCCACACCCTGCCATGGGCCCAGAAGCCCATTTAAGCTCAGGACAAGGCCCTCAGTCCCTGCCTGAGCTGCGTTCGAGGTGACTCTGTCTCAGTCCTGTCCCTGGCCCATCTTCTGGATAGTCCTCAGGCCTGTGCTGTAGGTAGCTTGTTTCCTGGATGGACCTCTTGGACATCTGCTGGGGCTTGGCTCTGGCCCTGTCTCCAAGATGGGCTTTGGCCCCCTGTTGTAGCCTTGTCACTGGTTCTCTCTCTGGCCCCAACTCCTTTTGCTTCTGAAGAAAAGATAAGCTCTTCCCTCTTTGCCCTTTTTGGAGCCTGCACAATGCTCGGCCTCTACTGTGCTCAGCGTTTCGAATGCTACACTAGTCACAGTTGTAGAAACACGGCAACAGGTTTACTGTTATCCAAAGACCTTTTTGCTTTAAATCCTGGTAGACTAAAAGTGAGACTGAATACTGTGTAGATACAAAAGGAAAGCAAACCCAAGGAGAATGAAAAGGGAAGAGCTATACTCCAATACACACCTAAAACACCTTTTATCATGCCATTCTTAAACTAGCTATTTTCATGAATACTGACAGAGAGATTCCTTTTTTCTGAAATCGACATCCACAAAACAACATTTGAAACTGAAACAACTGACGAAAACCTCTTGCTCTCAAACCTGTGCCTCGTTTTCACCGAGGGGGATGTACTTCTGCAGGCTTTTGTGTTGAAGTCTATCACAGGTGTAGCCGTATCAGGGCAATAATGCAGATCTCTAACTCTGGACAGACCCTTACATTGGGATGAAAAGCTTTGGAAATAATATATGTGAACTTGCTAAGGTAATTACAGTCATAAAGTTGTGTCAGATGTACATTTATTAAATAAGTTCTTCTAGTCAGTAAACATCTCACTGATTACACTGAGCAGAATTTATCCCTTTTCTTTTTAGCACATCATGAGCTATAAACATCAGACTAATTTCAGAACAGGTTTCAACGCAGGCAAAAGAGGTGGTCAGTGGTCTCACTCCGTTATTAGCCCTCATATTTGCTAGCAGAAGCTGCTGAAATTGTGAGCTCTCAATCAGTCAGAAGAAGCTCAGTGACATTAGGACTGGAGAAAGAAATCTTAAAGCTGAAGGCTTGAGAGTCTGAGCTCAGCTTTGCGATATTTGATAGGTTACAGCAAAATTGAGCTGGAGCTGTGAAAGTCTGCTTTGAAAGGAAGAGATTAAAGTGGAGACCTTGCAACTAAATTGGTTTTAAACAACAGTTAGTACTATGGGGTAACAGGACCCCATTCACTTCCGCCCAGGTCAGGCTAACCAGAGTGGTATAGCCCACCTACTGAAAATAATGATGAGGTGATGAGGTTTGAGGATTAATCTTCTGAAAACTGAATTATTGGAAGCATCTTTAAATGTTTGAATGTAACTAGAAAACCTGCCCAGAAAGAAATAGATTTCCAAGTACTATCTGCTTTTGCGTCAGATACATTGAGATGTCTGTGCAGCTGGGCAAGGGCAAAGCAGTATATAAAAAAGGGGCTGCACGTTAGTTTTTTTATCTCCTGAGAACAGGGCAATTTAATTTTATCCTTTTATGAGATGTTATTACTTCAGAGCGTCAGCTTATGTGCAATTGCTGGAGGCTGCTCACTGTTACGCAGTCAGGACAGAGATCCGTGGCCCGTGAAGGAAAAGCAGGGCGGTGAAGGAGCTGTAGCATTGCACAACAATAATTAATACTCCGGCCTTGGAAGCATAAGAAGGACATTATCCTTCGGTACCTGCAATAGTGTCGCTAATTTTCACCGGTCCTTAGAAAACTCTTAACAACTTCAAATTATTTAAATACAGATTAAAAAAAAAAAAAAAAAGATTGACTGCAAAGCTGTGAACGCACAGATGATCTTGAACGGCGCAGTAAGTGAAGGCCCAGCCAGAATGGTCAGAGCGCTGCATTTTAGCTGCGCAGATCTTACCTGAACATTGCTTCCTAACAGTGTTAACACAGCACCGCTGGGATAGCCACAATGGAGCCAGCCGTCTACTGTGAAGCACAATGGCTACGCGTATGGAAAGTGCCGATTTCGGTCTCCACAAAAGCCTATGCATAGTGAACTCACGGTCTTACTAGGAGTACCATGGACTTTTATTAAGAGTTTATGCAAAATAAGCAGTGTCTTGGTTTTACATTTGCACCTGAAACATCTCTAAACTGCACAGAACCCAACCTGGCACCAGGAGAATAAATAGCTCAGCACACTTGATCAGGATTAACAAGTGTGCAAATATAGACAGTCTAGGTATTTCAGACCTAAGGCTTGAAATATTAAGCCACCTTCCCTCCACGCCTCCAGTCTTTTAAAATACTACTTAAGCCTAATAAAGCAGAAGGAAGAGGTTATAATATTGGCTCAGGTCAAATAGGAGATTACAGCAGCTCAGAAAAACTGTGTGCAATTTATAGCTAATCCTACACGCTTCTCTCTTTCTATCCAGCCCCTCCACTTCGAAAGTAGCTCTGCTTTCTCCAACCTGGGCAAACTAACAGAGGATGCATTTTACTCCATTTCATCTTCCCCCATTTCTTTCCTTTCTGTTTACTTCCGAAGACTTCTAGCTATTTCACAAAGGCTGTATCCACATCTTGAATACAGAGCTACATGTGACTCTCTTACTTTGTCACACCCCTTGGATCTAATATTAGAGTTGAGGACTTTAAAGAGAAATCCAGAACGCACACAGTCTGTGGTCAGAGACACCAGTGTCCTAGGTAAAGAAAGCTGGCATTTATATCGGGGGCAAGCTGTTGGTCAGCAATGGTTATTAGATAAGGATGAAGAAAGAAGCAGAAAATTAGGAGCAGCAAATCATTAAGTGGTTACGTGAAAGCTGCATACTCGCCGTTACATAAAGAGACAAGGCTACATTGACCGGCCTGTTCTATGAGGTTCTTCTTCATCCCAATGAAGAGGACCTGTGAACTTGGGGAACTGAGAAAATACCAGGAGTTTTGTGTTAGAGGAATTGGAAATGTAAAGCGAGCTATGTTCCCTAACCGATAGGTTCGTAGGGCACCCTGGTGAGACCCGTTGAAATCCTAAGCGCTAAGAAAATAAACAAAGTTATTTATAAAAAATCAAAAGCTCCCTTTTCCATCACCACTACCTTGCCATCACTCACCGTTTTCTTTCAAGATTACCGGAAAAGCAGGGAGATAGGGATGCTGCCAAGACGTTGGGCTGGGAGCTATGCTTAGCCTGCTGCCTGGCAGAGCAGTGCCCAGGAGGACTGTAAAGGTGGCAAACATCTGCTCAAGGATCCGGTCCCCTGCCATCACCTCCTGCATGCTGAGGTTCATATTTCTCCTCCTTTAATTATGAGCCTTTGCCTGTGCTTTTTGGAGCCTCTTTCTCCTTTTAAAACAAAGCAATTGGCAAGAGAAAGAAAACTAAACACCGTAGCAATGACCACATAGCCTTATATTTTTTCAGCAAAATTTTTCTTTCTGAAAATTCAAGCAAGTTTTTCTTGCTTAACAAACCCAAGAGTGAATAAAGACAAGCCTATAGAAAACAAGCTTTAAAGAGATACGCATCCTCCAGTAGCAATGATGGTCTGTTTGGGTAATTGGCTCAGGTGTTCCTAGACTGTGTATTTATAAATCAATGTCTCAAGGGATGTATACAGGAATCCTCCTAAAAGCTAAGCATATTTTCTCTCATTCCCTCAACTACTCGGTATTAGCTTTTCACTAGACCTTATCAGATAAAGGACCTCAAGAAAGGAAAAAGTTAGTACACTCATTTTTTACCTAATAGCCACTGACATATTTATTTCCATAAAAAATGGAAGATGATAGATCATGTTCGGTCACAGGAAAGCAGTTATTAATTTAGTGTCACTATATAACTTTGTGACTAAGTTAGTTAAAATAGATGTACAATTTCTGTTGCATTTCTATGCAGTTTTTATCATTTCCAAAGGTTAGTTCATTTTCTATTATCACCAACAGATGTATTATTCACAGTTGCATACTTTTGGACATTTCAAAGTAACATTTGAGTGATAAAAGGAAAACCAAAGAAAACGTAAGCCAGGAGTGGCCTTAAACTGCTCTACCAATAACGAGTATGGCAATAGACATAAAAAAAAATTCTCAAGGTGACAGTTGCACTTTTTAAAAATACATGAATTTTCTGTAAATAAAAAAACAGATTCCTTAGCTGTTTCCAATGAGAATTACTTTCCCCTTTGATTTAACAAAAATTAGTATTTAAAAGTAATCATGCTTAATTGTGCAATGTTAATCTTCATTACCGGTTCACCTAATGTGACAAAATTACAGCGTTAGCTGGTAGTTGCAATCATGTACTCTAAGCATTTTTTAAGCTCAGTGAAAGCTGCATACTACATGCTAATTTGTTTTCACTTAAATGAAATTTTCCAAAAACAATCCCTGCACACATTGCTGAAAAAGTGCCATTGCTTCAATTTGATGTATAATATTGGTCACTGACTATATGCAAGGGAAACATGATGCCTCGGGTGTGGGCGCGCTCAGCCACGCGATGGACCAGCTGCCCCTGGTGGCAATCGCCCATCACGCCCATGCTGTGCACAGACCCTAAGGCATCATCTCCTCTGTGGGACAGAGGCATGCCATGCAGCGCGCTGGGAGTACTCCCTGCCCTGTAGGAGAGCTGAAGCCAAAAGCAGCTAAGCGTCAAAACTACAGTGCAAGGCAAGTTCAACTGGAATAGTATTTAGTAGCACTTGCCTACATGGTTTATTTTGAAATTTTGTTTTCAAAGAGCAAATTTCTCAGACGTTAAGATTGCCCCATTTAAAATGCAAAAACACCACTGAATTGTGCAATGCCCTAGTAGAAAGCTAACATAGACCTCACTTTAACAACCTCTGTGAAGAGTCAGCCTTTCCAAACGTAGTGCTGCTGTGACATTACTGGAAATTACCTCTGGTTTAAATTTTTAGACCAGAACTCATACTATCAGTTCCTACATTCAAGAATTCAGCTCTACTGACATTAAACAAGTGATGATTTTATGATAATGTTAAAATAGGCTTTTAACTGGTAATGACACACTATTATAGCATAAGTTAGTACTATCACAGTGGTAAGCCCTATGCCATACCATTGGAAAACAAAATTAAGATGTGAAATTGCACCTATCATTATGGGAAAGTCCTTACAAAGTAATAGATTCCTATAGCCTTTTCGGAATGAATACGTAAAATAGGATTTAAAAAAAAAACGTGGAGGTAGTTAAGAAGTGGAACAAAGACATTCTTTAGAATAGTCTGTAAATTAATAGAGTAGTGTTTCATGGAACCAGATTAAATGTTCATAGAACAAAAGTTATTTTCTAATACTTGCATGGAATATTTTCAAAAAGGTATAACGCATTTAAAAGATACTTAAGAATACTGCCAAAAATGATATAGCTACACCATCTCAAACACATAATTTACCATCCTCCTCATTTACAGGAGTCAGGCTGGTTACTTTATATTTGAGCTAATTTTATGTAAAATGACTCCAGATTAACGAGAAACAAATGTTCTAGTTTTGTTGTTTTTGTTACTTTTATTGGATTGTGTCCAAAAGCAATGGGAAAAGGACTGGTACATATACGTGCCAATTAAAAAAAACCACAGTGTTTCAAGAAATAAGAGTTTCTGACTTCCGACAGACAGGCTATTTCTGGCTAAGAGACATCTCTATTCTTATTTTCATCTAGCTCTCAGTTTAGAAGCTGTTTAATTTTTTGACACCCGGGCTTTTATTGCTCTCTCTGCAATGCAATAGCTGCAACCATCAGGAAAAGATGTTTTATGAATATTTCCCAGTGTGCAGACTTAATCAGAATTGACTGAGAGAGTGAAAAGGGGTTCAAAACCAGGCAAGACAAGAATGATACTTCTCTGGGCAAGGTGGTAGTGTGCTGTCTTTGTGTCCCGGGTCAACACAAGTAATTGAAGAAGTGCAGAAGAAGTAGCATAAAACCTAGCATGTCTTGCCAACCACAATACATGGCTCTTGGCTACATAGCCTGGTTCCTGGGGCATACGCTGCTGCGACCACCTCACTGCTTTGGTTAGGCTCACTGGTTAGAGTAAGCTAGGAAACGCATACTTGCCCAGAGAGTCGTTCCAGCCTGAAGACATCCCCAAAATTATGCATGCAGCTGAGCTTACCTTTGCACAACTATTTGAAGACTTAGGCTACAATAAAGGAAAGTTGTTCAGAAAAGCCTAGTAAGATATTCCTAGAGTTATCATCCTCTTTTCTCCTCTCTGCTTTGGCCAACTACTACCTATTGCACGCAGTGCTCTCAGTGCCAACTCTGGTAATGCTTCCAGAGGTAGAAAGCAGAGGCAGACATCTCTGGCAGTTTCTCAGGCAGCCTGCCAGTTCATATCACAGCAGCTAATCCCAGTCCTGAGGATGCATCAGAGCAAGATGATCTGATAAAGAAAGTGCCAACAGGAGAGCAAAAAGAGAGTTTCCAGAGAAGAGACAGCAAAGAAAGATGCCCTGAACCATTCTAATTCATCCCAGAAGAGGATGAAACACTTAAGGTTTAGGTTCAAGGTAGCGTTTGAAGTATTGCTTATTAGCAGTCATTTTATTAACTCTTTTAGGAGCTTGCTATGCCCTCATAAGAACAGGGAAGGCTGCTGTCACTCAGTGATAGCCGTGGGCCCTACCAATCGTGAACAAATAATGTCTTAAACAGAATCTTTAGCAAAGATTTAGAACTAATTGTCTCATATCAATGGAAATAATATTCCTCTGTCTCTTCCAGTTGAGAGAAAAAGAGGACAGGAGAAGACAACTGAAAGTCGAATAAAGAATGAGCTACATTAATCACTAAAATATCTATGAACAATAATGACTCATTTTGTGAGCATTTGTATGCTTTTCTTGGAATATCAAGCACAAGCACTGATTTTATAGAGAATTTCATGGCAAAATGGCAAAATTTTCCTTCTACTACAATACCCTAGAAGTGATACATGGCTAATCCTTCTTGTGTTGCTATAATGAGAGAGGATAACATCTCATACTACTACTACTGCAATCAGACTATAGAATTGGACGATAAGTCTACCTGAAAATCAAAACTATAAAGATATAGAAGGACAGTGGGGTGAAAGGCAGATGAGGAGAAAAGGGAACGGTGACCTGTTTCCCAATACTTCATCTGTCAGCATCATGCAAAGTACGAGGAGTGAAGGGAAACTCTTACTCTTCAGAAGCAAAGAAAGAGATTGAGATTGAACTTGAGATTTAGATGACATTACTACAGTGTCATTTCTCCATACAATTAAGTTCTATTTAAGTAACCCGTTTTTGCATACTTTATTATCTATCCTACATCCAGCATCCTTTTTTGGGCTTTCTTCTTAAGACTTTTAAACGAATTCCTTTTTAAATCTATTTTTATAGTCTAATCTGCATAACAATGTCAGACAAACTCTAGTTCATCACAGTGCTACTTTAAATACTAAATGAAAAAGCACAAACTAGAAAGATGACCAAAGACTGACATCAATAGGTGGTTCTTTCTCTAAAAATTTCTTGAACCCTTTGCTGCGGAGTGTCCATTTTTCTACATCTACCAACTTTCTCTCTGCTTAAGTGTAGCAAAAAATACTGTTCTCTACTGAGACTAGCCAGTGCTTTATAAAGAGCTGACAGAAAATCCTTGGACTTCCATAATTTTCCTCTAGTGCTACATACCAAAATCCTACTAATCTTCTTTACTTTTCACAGTTTATCCTACCTTTTAAAATTCAATTTTCTTACATAGTGACAGACACTTATTCCTGTGGCTAGTTTCAATTAATGACAAAATAAGCAATAAGAGAACTACAATGGCAGCACCCCATTCCTAGTACGTTGTTTCACGTATTAAATAACGGTGAATTTTGTTCTTTACAGGTCACAAACCAGTCAATCCTTGCATTATTCAACTAATACATTAAGCAGTGGCAAGTCTAACTGCAAGCTATTGAAGATGGATGGCAATACATTGACCTAATGACCAAGTTTTTCAGATAACTTTTAATGTCACGATAAATCTCATCAATAGAAAGCACCAAAGTTAGTTAAAGAAGATTTCAGCGTATGTGTTTTCTAGTTACAATAAACAGAAATAAACTATTATAATATCGTGATCTGGGTTTTGATTTAAAGTGAGAAGGCTTCTTAGAATAAAAGTGTGAATTAGTAGCAATATTAGATATAGGATTTTTTTCCTTAGTTCCATTTAAGAACAGCTAACACTACCAATGTATTATTGACATACCAGGCAATCTTTTTCTAGAAATGCTCTCTCCTTTAGCACTGGTGTAACTTCACTCTTGAATGATATAAAAATCTGTCAGAAATACATATTATATATTTTCTCACAGAAAACTAAATATACATCATCGTATTTGGTAAGCACTTACATATTTTAGATACACATAAATTTGTCTCCCTGAAATTCATCAACAAGCTGCCTGAACAAGGACTCATGGCCTGAGACGTAGAGGAACTAAAAAAGCAGGAGGAGTTCAGTGTGCTTTTATTTGCTGAACTGTTGTATTTGGTTGATGCTTTTTCACTGTTGTGTTACAAATAGCTTAAGAGTGAAGAAGACTGAAATCACTTCTCCCTAAAACAACCTAATAAAAGGAGTCTCTTAAAAATGACCTCTGTTGCACTTGTATTTTAATGAGAACATTATTTTTGAAGACTTTCCTTGGAAAGCTGTGACAAAAGATAAACTTACCATTTATTATATTGCCATTGCCCTTGTATAAATAATGCTTGCTAGTATTAATGTACGAGTCATGAATAAAACAGTTGCTTAAATGCTAACTCCTGCACTCCTAGCGATAACTCAGGAAAAGTTTACTGTGCAATTACAGTTCTGAATGTTCAGCATTTTTCTTTTTCACTGGAGCTAAGAGTGATGAAGAGCAGCTTTCTAACTCAATAGCACAATTACTTATTTATTTATTTCTTTATTAGCAAAGCATCCCGCAGAGATCAAGGAAGGGAAAAAAGCTTTGACGTAGCACCTTTGTTCTTAAGAGACTTGGAAAAACTAAAGACATACTGCATACTTCGTGTCTTTGACTTGCCTTTGGAATATAAGGTGGTCTGCACAAACACATACACAAGCAAATGGTTAGCTTTTATGTGCTACATTCCTGAGAAGGAAGTTTGTCTAAAAGAAAATTAGGACATAGACCGTATCACTAAACCCCAACAGAAATGGGGGTACTGACTGGAAACAGCTTTTATCCATTGAACAGGTGCCCACTTTGGAGCCAGGGGCTTGAGTACCTGTGCAGTGCAGCGATTTACCATACAAAAACCAGCAAGGTGACGGAGGTCCTGAAGCCACACAGCCGGGGTGGCATTGCCCTTACAGCATGGTGAGTTAGGGCAATGCTCTGAGCTACCCTGGTTTGGCTGCTGCCCAGACCAGAGGTATCCTGAGTATCTCTGCATTACACTGAGTTGTGCTGGGGGGATGTTCCCCTCCCTGTCATATACCCACTGACCAGAGCCATTTCTACCAGCGGGGAGCTGAGCTCCTTTATTATCTCCAACTTGAAGAAATCCAGGGAACTGCAAAGGTTGGCTTGCAGTTGGTGCTTGTATGGATGACTTAGTGAAACAAGCTTTGCCAAGGCTTTCAATCTATCACAAATGGGGCGAAAAACTGCCACACCAGCACAATTCTGTTTCACCACTGCCAGCTTACTGACAATTTTGGTTTTTTTTATATGGAAATCCATTTAATCCTTTTTAAAGGTAAGGGAAAGATACCTGCAACAGATCTCAACTGGAAGCGACAAGCTTAACAAGGAGGTGAAACGCAATCCACTACAGTAGCTTTTTTCAACATAAGTCCCATTGGCTTCCGGTGAGGTTAAGATTACTCACTTTACCTGTGAGAGGTTTTGCAACTGGCCATTCTTTAAACACAGAGGAGAAAGCCTATGCACCTTTTAAGAGCGTTTATCATCTTACTCTATGATAGACTGTCTCTAAGCATCAGTGGCCTTGACTTAACTCAGGAAGCATTAAGCTGCTATAATTGGTATCGTAGATTAATCTGAGGCCTGAGCTGTTTTAACACAGCTTTCTGAGCAGATGCCTACTAGGAGAAAACAAAAACCTACGTGAGAGCAAAATATTTTATGCTGAGAGTAGAGGGCCTGATTAAATAACTTCAGTTTTCCAATGAGTTTCTTTAGACTTAGATCAACTGTCAATTATTCTCCTTGCTTTTAAATATAAGTGTCAGCAAGAGAAGTTATAAAAAATTTAAACTGAAAAAAATCACTCTTAAACCCTGATATTGTCTGTACACAAAAAGTTAGACAAGCAAAAAAATCACATCATCTGTCTATAAAAGAGTCAGCTGGGGGAAGAATGAGAGAAAGTTCAAGTTTGCCAGCTCTCCAGCTAAACAGTACTTCCATATAAATGGTACTACTAAGAAAAAGGGAAACATTTCTATCGAAAAGTTTTATATGCTCCACTGCTCACTGTGATAATGACCCCTTTATTAGAAAGTAACAACCAGACAAGAGCACAAAAGAAAAGGAAATCAAACTTTGGCCTGCAAATCTGAGAAGTCTCTATAATACTGAGGGAAACTGAATGTAAGCAAAAGCCCAGATGACCAAATTATTTCTGAATTCAAGCAGGTTATACAGGCAATCACATACTTCCATTGACTTCTGTGGCTTGCAGATGAAAGGTTATCATCTATTTAACAATGTAGAGTGCCTGAATGTTCTGCATAATGTCACCGAAGGATAACGACCCCTTATTTGTACAATCATAACTGCCATTTAAGATCACACAGTGTGATACTCCCAGTTAGCCATCCATTGACCACTTATCATGGATGTACTTAATTAAAAGTACTTAACTAAAAGCACTTTTCAGGACCAGACCCTATATTTCAGTCAGAATTCCCAGGGAGAAGAAAAACCTGTAGAAAGGGAAGAGGACAAAAAGTAAACATATGGAAAGAGGAGATACCCTTGTTTCACCTCATGGGTAACATACAGCGTTTGTTTCTCCTGCCCTGAGAGGCTGGGCTGTTGCCATTTTATTCCCAACTTAACCATATAAAAGGTTGAGCTCAAATGCATATAAAACATGCATTTGAAAAGTGTTTGATTGGTATTTGTTATTTCTGAAAGTATACCTTAAAAAATAGACGTTGTTAGTCTCAGGAATAAAGGAAAACCAATATAATTAAACTTACGAAAACAGAGCGCTGTTAACAACGTTAGAAAAAGAAACAAAATAATCCAGGCTGTATGGTAAAAGAAACGCAATCATTATACTTAACAGAAACTCAAACACAACACAACTGTAAATCTCTACAAAAAGCTCGTGTGAATTCAGGGTACCTCTAGTGCACCATAATTGGAAACCTCTCCCCAGCAGCAGTTTGGTGAGCAGAGCACAAAAAAGAGCCTGCAGGCTGCAACTTGCAAACAAAGTCATAGTATGAGATTAAAGAAATAAAGAAAAGAAGGTTTACCTGGTTCAGATCAAAGATATCAAACACTCGTTTAATGTATACATCTCCCTGTGGATCCAGTGCTTGCAGACCCAGAAGTTTCTTGAATTCGTGCAGACTAAGTTGCCCAGATGGGCACTCTCTCATAAATTTGCTGTAATAATGGTGCATCTCTAGGGCAGGGCCATCACCTGGTAATGATTCACCGGCACCCATATTGTTATACAGCAAATGTCCCTTTTTCTCACTTTATATCTCTCAGGCTCAGAGGCTTGCTCACTATCAGAATTCAGACAAATACTGCACTTAAATGGCTACGGTAAACCTCTTACAGTGTAAGTTTCTATTTTTATTTAGTGACTATCTGTACCCATGTGAGGTTACCGTTAATGCCTGGTTTTAAACCAGCTGGGGTTTTGTAACATGGCTAAAGTACCAGTAAACAGAGCCATGCTGAAATTACAATCCATGAAAATCCAGTCTCTCCCACTGACTATGAACATGCATGTTAGAAAATGGAAAAACAGACCTTCAGACTGGTTGACTTTAAACTATTTGCAAACCACTAGCAACACATAAAAGTCTAATCCTGCATTGGCTGTAAATAATAGTTTGTACTATTAATTTATACTATAAATAAGGACGTAAAAGGTCAAGAGGGTGAACAGACATGCCTGTTGTTACATCTTCTACCATGCAGGTGGATTAAGACTCTCTCAAATCAGTTTTTTCGACTCCTCCTTGATGCACTTCCTACCATGAAGACGCTGTACTGTCTCTTGTATCTGTGTGCAATTACATACTATTTTCCCCCTCTTGGCAAGGATGCCCCAAATAAAATGCAAGGAACTGGTTATGAGCCAGAACCTGAGCAGAACAGGACTCTCTTACAGTAACTTCTTCAAGAAGAATCTGCCTGATCTGTTAACTGATTAAAATAAGTTTCCTTGCTGTTGGTCAGTGCTATATTCTGCTTTTTATCCTTCGGCTTTCAGGAACTGAACTATTTCTTCCTCTATAAGGTCAGGGAAGGCGTTAGATACCAATAACACTTCTGTACTGATTATCTCCTATACAGGGAGATGAACGGCTCAGGAGCTTTGCTATAGCAAAGGCAAATCTGGAGCTAAAAATACTAGTGTAAAATCATAGGATGTTAGAGATGTAGGGAGAAGACAGTCCCACCCACTTATCCTTTTCACTTACAATCACATGGTGGAGTTAAAGAGCACAGTCCTGGGAGGTGCTGAACGCCTTGCGAAAAAAAGCAACCTCCCTTAGGCCCAACTTAAGCCAGAGAGCAAGCAATATTTTATGGGATCAGGTCAATTTTTGCAGAGGACTCCACAGGCTGAAAAAGGGTTATGCTACAGCTCTCTCCACAAGGACATCATTAAGTTTCATAACATACACTTCCTAATGAGGCGTATGAGGAACAGAATTTGAATGCTCCTCAAGAGCTTGTGAACTTTTGAAGATCTCACAGGAAGAAGACATGAACATTGTCATGGGTTCAGCCAAACCTGGTTTAGTAGGGAGAGCACATACAGGAAACTGGGTGGCTTCTATGGTGCCATCTTTCCTCCCAGGGACCAGCTCTGAGCCCTAGAGCAGCTGCCTGATCCCAGGGATTGTGTTTCTGCAGTGTCCAAGGGTGCAAGGGACACCCCTGGGACGGGGGAGCTCAGCTCTGGTGCCATGTCTGGGAGGACAAAGGAGTCCTTGCATGGCTCGAACCATTACTGAGAGCGGAGGGAGCCTCTGAGCTGAGGCAAAAAGGTGGGGGTCGGAGGGGGACAACACAACAGCTTCCCAGTCGTGCCATGAAAAGCTCTTCTCTCCAGAGCGGGGAGCACCTTTGCTCTAGTCGGCTGCTCATCTGCAGGTGAGTGTCGGCTGGGGTGGCGAGGAGGGCATGGGAAAAGGAAGTATGGGCAAGGGAGCTGAAGGGAAAGGAGCAGACAAGCCTCTTGTCTATGCAGAGTCTGACCAAACCTTGAATTTCTTCTTCGGCTATCATGCCCAGGTTCCTAAAGCAATGGAAAGTCATTGTATCAAATACCAGAGAAAGATAGGGCACCAGGAACATGACTTAAGCAGGCTACACACTTTATCTAATACGATTAGGCAAGAACTGTCCATCAATAACTCACCCAGTGCTTGTCACGCTTCCTCTTGGAAGGGTATCTCAGAAGAAATCTGTTCCACTCGCACAACGACAGTGCTCTTGCATCTCTTCACCTTGTGCAAACTCTGTTCCCAGGATCCCAGTTAGGCACAGGGAACTTGGGAGTTGCTCACATCTGTGAAGATCCCTTTCTCCTCTCCCATATTTTTCTCTGTCCTCGCCCTTCCCACTCCCCCCAAAATGCCACACAGCAGCTACCAGCTTCCAGATAACAAGTCTTGGGGAAATCTCCCCTTAGCAACTGAGGCACATTAGAGGGGCTGCTGCATTGGCTTCAAAATGAGATCTTAGAAATGAAATTGTGTTCATATATTTCACCAGTCAGATTTTGTCAAATTTTGCACAGTATGGTAGAAAACTTACATGAAAATGTAACTTTAAGATCATTCCAACTTTAGCTTAATACCTGTTCTCAGAATCCCTTTAGTTTAATTTAACAGTAACTAAAATAAATGTAAAAGACAGTAAAAATGCCCAGGGAAAAAGTGACTTGTTTCATAGTTCAATCTAACAGCATCCCTCCCCTAGTGAGAGACTGGAAATGTATGTAATAGCTGATATTACACCTGACAAAAAACAAAAAAAACCAGGAGGCATGTTTATGGAGCCAAAAAAGACTAAAATTCATAACCTGCTGCATAGTTTGACACCTGTTAATAAACCCACAGAGAGAAAGCAGGTGCTGCCAGAGTAGTAATTCTACAGAAATCACCCGTCCCTGAAGCCAATGGCAATGGAGCATTTCTACTTTCATAAACGAGGAGAGAAAAATTCATAACAATGTGGAGCTGAACGGAAGAAATTAGTATAGCAAAGGTGTTTTTAAGAAAACTTAAACAAAGGGTATAGAGACCAGTTTGTGCAGAGGAAGCATAGTGAAGCAATTGCAAATGAGCTATCCATACTGAACTGGTCTGATGCTAAAAGAGGAAGATAAAATGACAGCATCTATTGAGATCTACATTAACCATGCTAAGAAGCTGTAATAGCTTTCTGGAGTCTGTATAATATTCTGCGAATTAAGCAGTAATTTCAAACAGGCAACAGTGAAACTGTGTACTTGCACTGAAGATGACAGCCCTGTAATACAAAAGATGGTTGCTTCAAGGACAGACTGCTGCAAAAGTGTGGGAAGATGGCACACAGAAAATGCACATTGTGGATAAAGCAAAACTATCTCTGCAGGGAAACACAAGAAAACACCACATTCATTAATCCTGCTCTGAGAAGGATACAAAATCTCATTAGTTTTGGAAGGGACAATGTCATCTGAATTTCTTTCCAAGTAAAAAGAGGTAATCTTATGACTGGAGTTGGGAAATAGAGGTTGCTTTTTCTGTAACTTCACAGCCGGTGCTCAGAGACTACCTTGATAATGAGAAATGGCAGGTAAGTGAACAAGAGAATATTCTGATTCCCTTGGGCATTATGAAAGCAGTGGTAACTCAGTTGTAAACAGTAGATACTAAATCCCTGCGTTATAAAACCAGGAGGTCACACGTCTTCAACTGTCGCAGATTCAGCTGAATGCCACCTTGAAGTGTAAGACAAAAAGAAACAACTGCTAGAGCTTGAAGCGATGAATGCTGAATTTTAAATGCATTCAAATGAAAAGCTTATCTAACGTGTCTAAAGATGATTCTCCTCTGAAGTTGTGCCACTTCTCTAATTCACTTTTTGTCTTTTCCTCTTGATTTTTGAATCCATTCTGGTTCACTCCATCTCCACTGCCTCTTTCCTTCCTCCGCTATTTCTACCTGCCATTTGCTTTGAAAAGTGCAATTTCTCCTTCCTGTGTGATGCAGCCCGTGCTTCTGGACTTTGCCCTTGTCTCGCCCATCTGACAGTGCCTTTCCTTCCCCTACCCTGCTGCTATCAGACACTGTGACCTGCTCATGCTGGGTGCATGCAGATGCCTGCAGCTGCTCTTGCACCCTCGCCAGGCACCTGCCACTGATAGCTTCAGGAGCAGAGGGGAGCTACCTCCACGGGACGTGCTACCAGCTCCCAATGTGCTTATAGCTACTTCTCATCTCCCACCAGCTTCAGCATCCAGTTGTGTCTCCTAAGGCAGATGCAACCTCCCAGATCAAATCAGAACTAGGTGAGGTGTCTGAGAGACCACCTAGACTGACAAAGTGAGAGAAAGCCATCTGAAACCAGATAAAATTGCAAAAAGCGGAGGTTATCTTGCATGGAGAGCTGTAATGGCCTACCCTGATCATAAAACTTACCCCATGGAGGTTTTACTTTTTTTTTTTTTTTTGAGTCCAAAACTGAGCATCACAATCTTCTCCCCTTAGCCCACCTTCCACTTTTGTACTAATTTGAATGAGTATTTAATTTCTAAATCATACTTTCCTCCTCCTGTGTATGTTATAAGGAGGCAACCTTTCCTCCTCCCATATCTTCATCAGGATGGGGGCTTGCTTTTAAGGATCAATTCCCTCCCCTCTATAAACCAGAATAAACCCTGATGAGGCACGTCTCTAGTAGGACACAATTGCCAATCTCTGCCATAGAAGAGCAGACCCACCAATTTCCTAACACAAGCATAGGGAGGAGAAGAAGAGAGCTCATAATTATTTTCTGTGGCATTTTAGCCATGGCATACCCAGCAAAGCGTGCAGAAATATGTGTACAATCACTTAATTATTCTCTGATTGAAAATATTGATCACAGCTTTGGTAGTTCACGATCCAATTCCTTGTATACCTTATATTATATTCCTACTAGCAATCAACTCCTTGGGTCTGTGAAAGGTTCTAAAATACAAACAAAAGGCAGTGACCGTATTGAAAGATATCTACAGAAGCCTGTTATGTCTGATTCCTTTTTGTAGTATTCCTTCATTATTAGTGACTCAGAGATTTTAAGTGCAGCCCAGTGATACATGTCCTGGTGACGAGACAAGAAATTGTGCTTATCTTAGTTGTGGGTAGATTTCCCTAGGCCTTTTTATCATTAAACTAACCGCTTACACATATGACTCGCTTGATCTTGTTAGCCACACATAGTACAGTGCACCGGTATCTATAAATATCCAACAGCCTGAGTCTAATGAAATAACAAGTCTTACGCTCCCAAAAAACACATTTATAGTACCTTTGTTTTCATTTTAATGGTTATAGGGAGTACTCTGAGACACTGAATTTCTGATTTCCATTTAGAGTTGAAAACATGGCACTATGGGCCCATTCCTGAAACTGCTGTTTGCATCAAGGTTTCCAGTCATCCGAGAGATATATCCTCCTACGACAGTTATGCCTACAGGGTCAGGAACACCCTCTTTTTGTAGCTGTTGCAAATTCACTGATTTTTCTAGACTGCCTCGTGGGCACCAGGGAACTGCAAGTGGGACCAACAGAAAGACAGTCTAAAGACAGTTAAACTGTTACTTTTAAGTGGTCCTGTTGAAAACATAAAGAAACAATTGCGTCATCCAGTGAAAAATCTGAGGTGTCAAAAGGTGTCCTGACTCCACCTGTGAGAAATAGACAGAAAATAAACCCCTCTTGCATGCTGATACTCTGAGGAGGAAGGAAAAAAAAGATCAAATACTTAATTTTGAAAAGTTTTTAAACACTTGATTTTCAACATTCTGTAGTTATCATTAACTTAAATTTATTTTAAATGTGTCATTTTCAATTTAAATTCATAAATTCTTGTTTATAGAGTGCCAAAAAAATCTATGTATTATGGGTCATATCTGTGACTTAACCTCCATCACAGCAAGATGTTGATGCTGCAGGCTATTTTCATAAAGGATTTCAGCTTAGACAAATTGGCTTTTTCCAGTTAACAGCATTATAGATTCCTAAACAACTCTAAATCCTGGCTTTTTGTTTTTATCTGCCTACACAGCACAGCCATTTGGAAGAACGTCGAATATTAAAATACCTTTTTTTAAACAGCAATAAAACCCGCAGACTTGAGCATTTTGAAAGAGGGGAAACAGAGCCAATGGAAAGACACATTAGTAAACCTTTAATTAAACGGAGAGGTTGTCCCTGACTAGGTGCCATTGTATTTATTGGAGATGCTCTCCTTGATGTTTTCTGTTTCCCAACGCTAACAGACACTGAGCAACTTGCATCTCCTAGTGGCTCCAATTAGAATTACAGTTATTTGTTGCAATTGCTAAATTATCCAGTATTTGTGTTTAGTATTTCTTGTTTCAGTGCTTTTCTTTGTCTGTTGGAAATGTGGTCTTGGATCTCTCTGCAGGACAATGCTATTAGTTTCATATTTCTTCTCCCTCCTGGCGAAGGAAGAATCTTATTCCTGTCTATTCCTACTTTTTGACTCTACTTTTTTCATTGCACTTCTTGCTTCTTTCCCTTCATCCTTTACAAGAAATAGCACTATCTTTCTCCAGATTTCTGATCTTCTATACGCTAACTCAAGTCTATCTTCTTTCCCCTGCTCTGCTATAAAGGTTGCTTTCTTTCAGAAGACAGACAGGGAGGGAAAATAACTGTATTACTGTTTTACAATTGTTTCAAATAATAGTAAAAATAATGATAATAAAAAAGAGAAAAAGAAAATTTGGATTCATTGCAGCTGTCGAAAACATGCAGTTCTGAAGAGATTTTGCTTTGGAGAGGGTGGAGAAAATCACTTTAAAAAAGAAGAGCAGGGACAAAAAAAACTCACATAACATTACAGTAGTGAAAGGGAGGGAACATGGGTATTTTAAGACTTTTTCCAGTCCTAACTGCAAGCAATCTAACTTCATCTTATTTAGTACATTTTTGAAGAGCTCTTCTCTTAAACAACCTGAACAATGTTGAAGAGTCCAACAAATCCAGTTTTCTGAATTCAGGTAGTGCTGCGCAGCTGCTGGAAATCAATGAGGAAAACAAAATCCTGGTTATTGACCCCCCCCTTTTATTTGATATCACTACAACAGTCTTCTACTGTTCATACTAACGCATACATTTTAGGACAAAAATAGTCCAAAAACTATCTTACCTTGTTCACATCAAAAATATGAAACAATTGCTCAACATACATGATTGCCTGAAGGTTCATACTGCATCAACCAAGTATTGCCTTAAACTCCTGAGAAAGCTGTCCAGAAGGGCACTGGTTGATAATTTCTTGTACCGCAGATGGTTTTCTATAGCAGCAAAATCCGCAACCAATTGCCTGGCACCCATGAGGCCAGCTGCCTCTCATCCCTGCCCAGCCTGCGCTGTTGGTCGCCACGTGGTGCTGCTGCGTTCCCAGGCTTGCCCCCAGCTCAGCCACAAACCAGGAACTGCCAAACCACCACAAACCTCTTAACGATCCCTGCAGGTCTGCATGAGATAGAAGGAGAAACTGTGAGAGCTCACCCTCCAGGATCTGTTTGAACGCAAGCAGGTTTTGTCGATAGCTGGATTCTTCTCTCAGGCCAGAGCTACCCCAAAACCTCCAGGCACTTCCAGGGCTCACTGCTTCTGCAAAGGTGCTCTTGAAGTCAAAAGATGAAATTTGTGCTTATGTTGTGTAAGAGCCTGCACCAGGTTTGCTGCCACTGTGTTCTCAGCCATGGTGCTCTTGGTGCTAACCTCCAGCCACTAAAATTGTGCTGGCTACGGTGATTTTGAATGCTACCCAAATCATGAAATTGTGTTGCTGTGCTTTGTTTGGTGGGCTTTCCCTTCAGTCCCTTGGGAAATGGGGAGAATCACAAATACTGCAAAATACTCGTAATGTATGTGGTAACTCTAGCACAGGAAGAGGTCTTTCCTGAGATAGTGGCATTAGTGTGTGCCAGGGAGTGTTCATCCTACTGAAGAAGGCTTATACGCAAATAGACCACAGGCGTATAACATTAGTTTTGAAAACAAATGCTCTGCTAATCTCTCACATGAACTGTCAGGTTATTTAAAGTCAAAAATTGTTGAAAGCCACACATGAGAACCTGAAAGTTGTTCAGAGAATATATAAAACAGAGCTAAGGAAATTTACAGAAGGAGGCTTTTCTGCTAAAGGCATTCATGACTCTTTCTTCCATTAAAAAAATATGCTTTGTATTTGACTTATCTGTGCTATCTACACCAAGCCTGAGATAACTGCTTTCCATACGGTCTTAAGGCAAAAAGAACAAGGAACACTTTCTTATTCCTTTCATCCTGAAACAGTAAGAGCATGGGGGTGACACTGAAAATGTAATCATATCACTTCATATGCATAATCCATTTAACGCATATTCTGTTCGCAGTCTCAGTGATGGGTACTCAGATAGTACAGGGGTAGAAATTTGAGTTTGTGAAGTATGGCTCTTTCAATATTATGGAAAGTGGAAGTTTATAAGGACACCGTCAGTAATTTCAGGTTCAGGGAGCAGCCTGTGGCCCACTGAAATCCCTTATTTTTTGAGAATGTCACACCTTGAACACCAAAGTCATACTATGAGAGGTTATGTCCAAATTCTTTTCCCCATCCAGCAATGTCAAAGATTTGGCACTGATGCTGCCATCACAGCAGCTGACAAAATCTGATGCATCAACAGAATAAAAATAGTATATAGACTTCATATAAAATGAACCTAATCTTGCAATTCTCAACCTCTGAGAAATCTAGAAATAAAATTGCATTGTAGCAGATAAGACAGTCTGAACAATACTGACTTCTTGCATTCCTAAATCTTATGACACTTCAGAGGGCTTAGGAACCTTGACTGATGTGACATTTCTTTCACAAATAGATTAAAAATTATATTTCTTTATTCTGCTAAGAAAGAGCTAAACAGTTTCTGCTGACCAAAGCAGGTAGGTTGTTATTGTACCAAAGCATAAGGGAGAAAAGAGTGAGTAAGGTTCATCTAACCTGTGAAGAGCTGAGTCATCTTGAAATTAGATCCTTTGGCTCTACTAAGCACAGAAAGGAGCTTGAGCTGGGCTTCTGTAGCAAGCCCAGAATCCAGAAGACAAATGTGCTGTGATTGTACTATAACACAGGTCAGGTTTTAGGAGCAAGTTTACTGGCTCATAAAGCAAACATCTAAGAAGAGGCAAACCACTGAATTTAGACTGCCTTCATAAATCTGGAAGCTACTTGGTGAAAAACTGTTATTTTCTTATAATTCATAGCAGTAAAACACACTAACATGGTTTACCAGTTATAAAGCCATCACACACAGTTATTTGGCTTAAATATATCACGAAAGATCTCTCTAGAAAAATCTCTCAAAACAGAAGTGCATCTGAGCTGTGCACAGTTTACTTCAACCCTAATTTTAAAGGCTGAGAGACAGTTAGGAACAGATCCTTTTTCTAACATTATTCCAGCAATCCCATGACGTTCCCACAGGAGAGCTTTTTCCCTCACAGTGCTGTGGATGGTAAATGACTTGCATGTGTTCAAACAGACTGGAAAAATCCATAGAAGAAAAACTCAATGAGGCTATTTAATACAAAATTACCAGCTGGAAATTACCGCTCTGGAAATGTAAGCCACAAATTCATGGAAATTGGAAGGGTGTTCTGGGCACGTATTGCTGTATAGTTGCCCTATCCCTATATTTTTCCTATGGCATCTGCTATTGGCCACAATAGGAGGCTAGATGGGCTTTTTATTTTGGTAAATCTGTTCTTACAGTCAACAAAGATGTATATAAAACTTATGTTTTAAAATCACAGCATTGTCCACTCGCCTCCGCTAGGATTCACACCACTACAACCTCTGTAAGTTGTGTAGAGTTCCTTTAACAGAAAGAAATAAAAGTTTCCAGTGTGCAATTAATCTGGCCTACTTAGACAAATGTCTTGCAATAAGATGAATCACAAACTAGAAGCGCATATTTCTTTCTATCTGTTTATACATGGGAGCCAAGCTTAAACCTAGCAAATACCTACAGTGTAGGCATCCATATTTATTAGATAAAACCTGATTCTCTTATGCTAATCAGTGAGCAATATTCTTGGTTTTTGATGAAATAAACCTAACTCCTTAAATTCCTTTTCTCCTGAATAAGGTGTTCCAGTATGACCCATGGAAATCTTCAAACTGCTAAAAGAAATCTGGAAATCTGCTAAAGAAGACAGGGCAAGAGATATAACCTTACAGCGCTCTAAGAAGCTAGAATAGAATGTCCCATGTTTTTCCACAAAATTATACCCAGAGGAAAGCAAAACTGTAATAAACTCAATTCCGTTTTACACATTTCCTTTCAAAGTCTCTGATAAATTTTAAAACACAAGTTTTTTTTTTTTGTTGTTTAAAACAAACTACAGCAGTGCCCTGGGGATTACAAAAAATTTCTGTAGCACATGCAAACTTAACATCTGATCTACTAGAATGTGCCACTCCGTATGTTCTCTTCTCAACACTCAGGACCAGATCTTCAGTAAATACAAACTGTTCACATGCAACTCAGATGGATTCAGGAAATGATTCATTTGCAAGGAAGCACATGTTTTTGCCTTTCAAAATAGGAGTGGATGCGCCTTTCAGTTCAGTGATGGAGAAAGGAACAGAGATGCTGTGGAACAGAATGGGAAATGGAAAGCAGTGGCTGTCGTTTACCTTTACTTTGGCCAAGGCCTTTGATGTGGTCTCCCATAGCGTCCTTATAGCCAAACTGGTGAGATACGGACTAGATAAATGGGCGATAAGGTGCGTGGGAAAGTGTCTTGGCTGTTGGGCTCCAACGGTACTGACTAGCAAATATGAAGTCCAGCTGGTAGCTGGCTACTAGTGGCATCCCACAGGGATTAATACTAGGGCCAATACTGTTTAACGTCTTTATTAGTAACCTAGATGATGGGATCAAGTGCACTCTCAGCAAGTCAGCAGAAGACACCAACTTAAGGAGAGCAGTGGATACACTGGGGCAGGACTGCCCTTCTGAGGGACCCAGAGAGGCTGGAGAAGCAGGCTGGCAGCACCCTCCTAATGTCCAGCATGGCCAAGCACCACATCCTGCTGAGGTGACCCCATGCAGCAGAAGGGGCTGGGGCCACCCGACTGGAAAACTGTTTTGCAGAAACAGATCTGGAGACCTGGTGAACAGCAACTTGCACACAAGCCAGCTGCGTGCCCTTGCAGGGAAGGTGGCCAACCACATACAGGGCTGCACTAGCACGACTGCAGCCAGCCAGGCGAGGGAAGTGCTCCTTCCCCTCTATTTGGCATGAGTGAGACTTCCCCTGCAGCACCGTGTCCAATTTGGGGCTCCCTAGTACAAGGGTGACCTGCTGTGTTGGAGCCAGCCCAGCGGTGAGCCACCAACCTGGTGGGGGCTGGAGCCTAGGACGTGGGAGGAGAGGCTGTGAGAGCTGGGCTCCTTCAACCGGGAGGAGGGAGGCTGGGGGAGCCCCTAGTGCTGCCTGCAGCTGCCTCCTCGGGGTGCAGAGGAGACAGAGCCAGATCATCTCCAGAGGTGTGGGACAAGCGCTGGCTGAAACATAGGAAATTCCAAGTCAATATAAGGGAAAAAATTCCCATCGTGAGAGAGGTTGGGCAGTGGAGCAGGTGCCAAGAGAGGCTGAGGAACCTCATTGCTGAGAGAGTCAAAACTTGACTGGACAAGGCCCTGAGCAGGCTGGTCTAACTGGACCTACCCTGAGCAGGAGGTTGGACTAGATGACCTCCAACTTATATTATTCTGTGATTCCATGAATATTAGGGCTGAAACCTTCCTGAGGTTTGGTCCCAAGAAGACTTTTTAGTACCACTGAAGTTTAAGAAATTTCACTGGTCTGCCACGGTTTCAGGACAAAATTCTAACTTTTCTTTGAGCTGAAATTGCCTCGGGACTCATCTGACTAAATTAGCCCTATACTCAGACAAATTTTGCTATGAACTAATTTTTTGTTTCAAATGGCTGCAGATTCTATGTTAACAACGCTCTTCCCAAGCATAAGGCTTCAACTGTGCTATATCTATCTTTGGCAGTTACAGCTGTCTCCTCCTGCCACAACTGACTTTTCTTCATTGCTCAGACTTCACTTCGGTTAGAGAAGTGTCAATATAGTCAGAATGATCAAGTACAATGTGAGGGAACAGTTTCTGAGAAAGCCTGTACCAAGCCGTAAAAATCTCATATGCTTTACTCTCAGATGGCTAGAATGCCAACAGATCACTCTTTTTTTCACTTAAATCAGTTTCCTAAGCCTGACTGCAGTCCCATCAAACAGTTCCACAGAAAACCTACATTACAACAGAAAAATATACATATCATATCAAACTAAACAGAGACAAGGGTGCTCAGAATATCCTGGCATGCAGCTTAAAAGATCCTGGTCCTCATTTGCCACAGGCTTTGCAGCGATGCTCTCACAAGAGCATCTTACCCAAGGCAAGGGAGAACTAAAACTGAGCTGCAGCTCATCCAGATGTTGTGTGCTATATCTGAATCTTTTAGTTACACCGTTGTCATTTCATTAGAAATAGTGAGACTGTTTTTTATTAAAAAAGGAAGCAGCAAAACATTCAGGTAAACATTCTAGTTCAGTAAATTCATTTCTCTAAGTGTTCCATCTTTTCCAGCTGCTAAATTATGCAAAAAGGTTGGAGAAGGGGGAACACCTGAGAGAGTTTTATCTGGGAGTAGATGCCACATTTTTCATATGATCACTAGCTGCAAAAGGATACTTACTATACAATCTCAAATATATGACTCTTCTAAATATACCATTCCAAACCTGTCTTCTAAATAACTTTTCCTGGACTTTCTGCTGCAACAGCTCAATTAAGAAAATACACAATAAAATCTATGCCTCAGATTACAGTAAGGAATGGAGGAATTTTCAAATATCTTGCAGAACAGGAAAGGAGCATCAGATCTTTAGCTGGAGGCTCATTGTTAAATAATGAGGTTATAAGCCTGACATAACAGTTTTACAGTGGATTTTATGAAGCCCTAAAGGCCAAATTGTTTTTTAATTTCTTTAAAATGGGGAGAAAACTTCAAAACGGATAAAACATTGAAACATCTTTTTTCTGTCTAACATGGAACATAGTTAAACAAGCTCTTCCTGGAACAGCAAAACAAAAGCAGTCTAGATTTGTACTGACTTTGTCTTTTGTCTCCTAAATCTCCTCACTCTAGTACCTCAGCTCCACCCTGTATCCTCAGCAGGCAAAAGAAAATAAATGCTTGATTATTCACCAGCCAGCTGCTGCCTTAAACAATGAATAGAAATTGAATTTTGCTGAAGTAGAGCACTCATCCTCTGTGTATAAGGATACCTAGCTGCCAATTTTCATGAAACCTTTGAGAACCAATTTTCTGAAATGTCTATGCCTTTAGATTTGGTTGAAACATGCCAATTGATTAAAAAGTTACGGGGTGACAGGAGAAGGGAATCGGAGACTGATAGATGGGACCATGTAACAGCCTGTGTTACATGTGTATATTTGACCTATGTATTTGATCTGTGTATAACTTGTCCAGTTTAAGACATACCTCTTATCAGATAACTTGAGTAAGCTACTCACTGGATGCTAAGGCACTGGGAGGGAAGACCTGTGGTTAGTAACTTGTAAACAACAACAAAAAAGACAAAAAGGTCTCCACATTTTTTGTTTGGAGTTCTCTCCCTATTTAGACAAGCCCCAGGCTCACACAAAGCTTGTCTTCATACAGACTGACCTTGGCAAAATAATTTTTTTCTTATGAAAAGGAACTCTAAATAACCTAGAGGCGGAAAAGTGCTCTTCACAACTTTAACCTGTTGGATCGTAATGCTTGAAGTATATAAAAAAACCCAGACATCAGCATCTATACACACATTCTCATTATTAAAAATATTATAAAAAAGAAAACTGTTACAGTTTTAATTACAGTTAGTATTACAAGGACTACAAACTGTAGAGAAAGGTGAGCAGGGTAACATGGGAAAGAGTAACCATACTCTGCAAGTTTGTGATTGAGCTTATTCTGCTCTAGCTCTCTGTATTTGATGCTCCATTTACCAAGCAGAACAGATATTTCGAAATACATAGATCAACATCAACAAGAGCGACAAGTTCTCCTGAGCACTTCCGTTGGTGCAAAGCAACTTCAAGGATCCTTACCTCTTCCCTCTCCTTCCTCAGTCATCCCACGGTAAATACCGAGTTTGCCTGTGCCTGTGGCTGGTTGTGCACAGGTGCACTATCACCCTGTCAGAGGCCTGATTTTCAAGAAGCATTCATTGCCCTTTCCAACTTTCCAAAAAGTAACTAAGACAAATCAAGGGCTCAATTTTCTGAAACAGCCTCAGGTCACTAGTTGCTTTGAAAATATTAGCCTATAATACATTTTGGAAATTGATTTTCAGGAGCACCACGATGTCAAGGGCCCTTTGGCACACGCTAAAGCTAAACTGAAAGAGCTCTCAGGTGAGCTCAAACACTGTCCACGTGCAACAATTCAGAAAGTAAACACTGATAAAGTTTTCCTGGGGAGCAAAAGGCATCAGTACATTATTTGTTAATTGAAAAGAACACAGTGAAATGACAACTTAGTTCCCGTCAGATTTCATTTTAATGGACTTGAAAATTACTGGCCAACTTAGTCAGCAGTAAGTGTGTAATTAACACACTTACCCAGTTATATGATTCTGCTTAATCAAATTCCAATATATTTAATCATCCAATAACTGTCTGGAAAGAAAATATCACATGTTGAATATGATTTTACGGGAATGGTACTTAAAGATTATTTTAAAAAGAGAATTATGTAATACCGAAAAAGACGAGCTAAAGTTTAGAAGGAAATGAGCATAACAAGAATACTTGGAATAACAAAAAGTACCAGCTCTGGGAATTCTTAGGCTACTGGGCATCATGCAAGGAATTAAATGCTGGATGTACAACGGCTGTACACATGGTAATGCCTACTTTCAGTAAGTGAAAAATGAAAAGCAGTGAAACAAATATAATTAATTTTCATAACAAAGGACAGAAAGGTTATTTCTGGAGATTGTAGACAGAATTATTCCAGATAGTTTCAGTTTGGATCATCGGTTTTAACCTCCTGCTAAAGTCATGCATGTAATGTAATAACACATTTTTCATTACTCTCTGAATTCATTGAGGTCAATGGCACAGGTAGAGAGCATTAATGCTTTCTTTTTTAATAGGTTTTTATGTCATGATGGGCCCACATGCTCCTTCAGTTGAAAGCTGACTTTGAGTGTCAGCGTGGAATCGGCAGTTCAGCCTACACCTTATTTCAGTCAAGGACGAACTCTTCAGTTGGGATTGCGGATGACTCTCCATTTCTTTTGTAGTATTTGATAGGAAGTGATACTTTGGCCTAAGGGGGAAATAATAAGGTGCAGTCTTCTGGATGGGTTTCACAGCTAAAAGAAACTTATATGAACACTGAGCTGGAAGAACGAGAGACAGCAATGCCAGTAACAGCCATTGGAAGCCTTTGGGTTCAGCTGGGATGTTAAGCAGTAAAACTGGGATGAGAGATCAAAACAAGACAGATATGTCTTTGGAAAAGGGGATTGACTGATACCAGACTAAGCCATACAAGGTGCTTGAACAAACCCGGAAATATTTCTTTTGGTGAGAGAAGGCATCATATTGTTTCTGTGTTGTGTATTCCCTAAGCTTTAATACCTGCGGAGCCAGGTAAACGCTTACTGCTAAAAAAAAAAAAAAAAAATTGCAATCAAGGTTACGTAAATAAAACTTTTAGTTGCATAAACACACTGAAAATAACAACAGAAATTCAGGCTTCAAAGATGGGAAACTATTGAACATATATTAGAATGACTGTATATCATTTTCAGGCAAAATTTACTGGGAGAAAAGCATTCAAAATTGTTTTTTGGCCATTCACATTTTTTTTTGCCAGCAGTCTTCTATTCAATCACTCTGAATTGCCTTCATCACCTCAGCATTATCAGAGCTTTGGGACGTGCTATCCAAGCGATACAGCCATAAGAAAGCCATGCAGTTAAGAATGAATTCTTACCTTATCCATGTCAAATGTATGAAATACTTGTTCAACATAATTGTTAGCTTCTGGAGTAAGTCCGTGCAGATCCAGGACATGTTTAAATTCATGCAAACAAAGCTGTCCAGATGGGCACTCCTTCATAAATTTTGTGTACCAGTGATGAATTTCCATGGCATTAATATCATCTGCTGATCCAGCGGCACCCATAGCATCAAACATTCCCAAAACCCTTTTTCAGTATTTATTCATCCAAACATTCATTCTCCTTTGTCTAACTGCTTCTCAACAACAACTGTTCAAACATCAACTCTGCTTCTGAGAGCTATGTTAAACCTCTTACAGATCACTACAGATATAGACTAAGTAAATATAGCATCCTGGCAAGATTACCAGTGCCCAGTTTTAGAGCAGCAAGGTTTTATCAGCTGATCACGGTCTTACACCCAGTTGGCTCTCAGAGCCTCGGCACAGCATGAGGATAAATTGCACTGCTGCAGATGGTGGCCCGATTCACATTGGCATCCACGGTGCTGAAGTTATATAAATTGTCTGCCTATTGAATAAGCAACACTGAGAGACTTTGAGGATAGTTTCTAAACCTTTTAATAATTCACAGGGATCTAACTAAACCTCCAGCCCAAATGTCCTTTCACCTTTGCAGGGAGTATATGTATAACCATAATGCACACACTTTTCAGTAGCTTGCACAGTCTTGATAAAAACAGCACTCTTAAGGGTAGGCTGAGTTGCAATGGCTTTCCTTTCCCACCATATCTTTCCTGGGACAAGAGCCATAGAGAAAAAGATAGGCTGCTGAATATGTTAAAGGATGAGAGAAGTTAAGCAAAGTCCCACTATGAGACCTGAAGATGCAGCAGTAAGAGCTGCATGAGCTTTAATCGGTACAAAGCATCTACAGAAGCGTTACTCAAATACCACCCTCAAGTGAAACCTCTCAGAACATTTCCTCTATCCTTATTTTAATATTTGGATACCTTTTGGACAGCTGCCTTGCAGCATAAATGTGTCCACTCTGACTTTTCATTTTTATTACTTTTTTATATACCATAGTCCAAACCTTTGCATGGAGAGATTATGGGCCAAGCCTGCAACATGATTTGACTTGGATAACCTGAGAGAACTTAAAGCAGATATCCACCAAGCCTGAAACAAACTCCACTATCATTAGAGAGCAGTCATACAAGCATCTGAGTCTGGCATAAGCCAATATTGTCCTAAAAGCTGCTCCCCTACTACCACTGCTCATTCAGTCCCATGCCTCCCCCTCTCTTAGGCCAGCACGAGTGTTTGCATGGCTGCACTTGGGAACAACTGCAAGAACTTGCCCAGGTTAAAACTTGCAATAAAATAAAATACTAATAAAAATGGTTAGCTTTAAACAAAAATATTTAAATTTTGCATTACCTGGTCTCACAAAACTGAGTTGTACAAGAGAGCAGATAGTGGGCACAGAAAAGAACGGCGAGCAGCAGAGCGAATGCAGGACTGCTTCTTTTGGCGGCTGAGGAACTGTGGAAACTTATAGTGTTATAATATAACATCTATACTGTATAGCAGTTTATAGCAGTTTACAGTCTTACAGTATATTTTAGCCTTATTGTATAAACCACAGCACACATAAGCTGCTGGAGTGTAAAAATATGATTGTTACGTTTAAAAATGACCTACCATAAAGGCGTAGCCTCACCTATGAGATCGTAGTGGGGTCTCAGAAGAGGAAAGGCAGGCACGAAACGGCTGGCATTTCTACTTTGCTCTGTAGGTTCAGCTGCCCATGGGGCGCCCATGTGAACTGCTTGGGCTGCACGAGCTCATTCTCCCTCTGGGCAAGGCCTGGGCATGGTTAGTCATGATAGCAGTATTGACAGCCACGAGACACAAATCTCTTACAGTTTGGGTCTTAAAACTGCAAAAAACTCTTATAGTCCTTTGACCACACCTGGCTTTCACGCAACACGGGAGCCGAGCGGCTGTGCACCCACAGCATGGGAGCCACAAGGGAAGCATGGCAAGACCTGGGCCGGGCTGCCCCTGCAGTCTTTGGAGAGGGTAGAGGGTTACGGCGTAGAGGCTCACGCGGACACCTGGAGTTTAATTCTCAAGACAACGAAAGAGCTGGGACACACTAACCACGTGAGATTAGAATTGCAAAATACATCTTGGAAGTGTGTACAAGCCCTGGCTGCAGAGGGCAGCAGGGCTGCAACAAACTGGGCTGCAACTGGAGAGGACTTTCTGCATGTACCAACAGCATAAACCAGCTTGCAGCCACTCAGGACAGTGCTGCTGGGGAGGGAGAGATGGGGAAAAAAGCACTCCTGGTGTTTAAAGGACTTTGGTAGCAACATAGACAGTAGCTGTCATTAATAGGGGATTTTTCTAAGCTCCACTCTTTCCTTGAAGCCCTGTCAAGAGTCTCTACAGAGCAATGGTAGCTGTTTGCTAATGTGCTGCCTGATACAGGATCAGAGCCTTCAATACTGAGAGGCAGCAGGTTTACCTGTGTAAAATACTGAATAAAAACAGAATAAATCCCTGCTATATGTGAACTGCTATTTGGAAATGCTCTACTTCAAAATATCAATGACAGGCAAAGATTCGCCAACTGTCTACAAAACTGTATTTATAAAAGGCAGGAACAGCAAACAAAGAAAAGTAACTTGCAGAAGCAATCTTCAGTCTTTTATCTTTGTTGATCAAATCTGAATTTTCAACAGCTATTATTCTGAAATGCCAATGCAGAATTTTTCAAGTATATACCTACCAAATTTCTGCTTCAGGCAAACAGAATAAGTGTTTTAAAACCCATATGCAACTTAGATTTTTATTTCCCCAGAAATAACAAGAATGTTCAAAAGAAAAATGAAAGGTTTTGAATTCCAGAAGCCACAGGCTTTTTTTTTTTTAATATAAGACTTGAATACAAGACTTCACAGTAATTTTTTGTATGTTCTCATTTTCAAATGTTTCTGAAAATTGTAACAGCATAAATATGAATATCAAAAACTAAGTCATCTCAGTCCTTGAAAACATATTTCCTTCATGTAACATGGAAGGATCTCCTACCTCTGTTATGTTTGTCTTTACAGAAGACAAGATTAAAACACCAGAGAAATCTGCATTTTGTTTAAGTAACTCTCCAAGATAATCATCAAGCTGTTCTAAATCATCTACTTGAGGAATCTGAAAAAAATTAAATTTTGCAGTGCAACATTTGACAGAATAAACAAACATATGAACAAACAAGACATGCTTATTGGCAAAAAGTCAGCATTGGAAAAGAAATGAGATAGACACCCCAGAGATTAGAAAAAGCAGTGCAACAATCCAGAATAAAATGGGAGCACGGAAACAGAATTAAGCACACGTAGGAGAAGAAATTGCTTTCAAATGAGTTCTTATAGGCCATGTTTCAATTAGGAGCGCTGTACAGGTGGATTATAATGATGAAGTACACACAGATTAGAAGTACTATGCTGGAAAAACTGGTTTTGGGGGTTTGTTTGTTTGTTGCTACTGTTTTTTATAACCAGTTTAATACTACCACTCTGAGGAAAACTGACTTCTCTAGTTAAAGCACAGTTTTGTTAGAACTGTACCTGCACACCTGGGTGAGTCACAGATTAGATTTCTTCACATGCACGACCCTACAAGCAAAATCTGGACAACAGAAATGGAGTAAGAGAGAATGCAGAAGAAAGTAGAGGTGGTGATGAACTTGCACGCTGGGTCTGCAAGCAGTGTAATAAAATGGGAGTTAAAAACAGCTAGCAGAGGAAAAGAAAGAGGGATGAGAGTGCCTAGCAGGAGTTTGAGAAGGTGAGACCCTGCAAGAAAGGATGAAAAAAATGAAGGTGATGTCATAGAAGTAGTATGCAGCCTGGAAACAAGAAGCTGAACATATGCATCAGGGTGGAAAAGAGATTTTAAATCCAGAGAGTTCCTCCTGCCCAGAATCAACAGCCCTACGTAGAAACCCATTGCCTGAATAGCAGCTATGAACCAGGTGATTAGTTTCCTCTGAACGCAGTGAGAAAAAAGCCAGCTCACCTGGCACTTCTCAGCGCAGTACCAGATGGCACCCACACTTAGATCTTCATGATGTATTGGAAGTGACTCAAGACTACTAACAGAGGTTATAAAGTAAAGGTCCTTGAGGCTTTTACGAATTACGTCTAGCAGACTTTGAATCCTCTTTGTGCAGTGCTATGAAATATATGAGAAAATGTAATGAAGGATTTCTAACCTAAAAATTGCAGACAGTGAAGCCCATAATATCAAGGCAGAGACATCAACAGCCGTTTTATGGACAAGCCTCAAGGGACTAAGCTTTTCCCCTCACAGTAAAATTCTCACTAAGTCTAAGTGTTATATATTAGCACCATCAGTCTCTGCAATTCATGGGAATAAGACACTTGGACTTTAAGGCCATAGAAAACCTTCACCATTTAGAATTTTTATCTGATCCCTTTGCTGCAGTGACAGGCAACAATCTTAACTGTGGCCATAAAAATAGCAGATCGCTGATCTGAAAAGTCTTGCTTTCCTTTGAAAAGGAAAGACAGCCTTAGGAGATCCTTTCTGGGATGCTTTGAAATATTTCTGCAAAATAATTTGCAACAGATTCGCTTGGAAGTTTTAAAGAATGAACACTTGCATCATTACAATGTGGAACTAATTGCCCTGAGATTGTATGGGGGCCACAAGTAAATACAGGTTCAAAAGGCAATTAGATGATTTCATGGAGCAAAAGCTCATTAAATCCCTGTATTGAACTTATCAGCTGGTTAAGAAGGTACTGGCTGCTAGAGGCAGGGCAGGTGACCAGGGCACCCTTTCCCTGGGCATATCCTCCTGGCTATTGGCAGTGACCGGATGGTGGATCGGAAGAACTTTTCATCTGACTAGTGAAGTATGGCTATTCTTGTATTTCAGGCATGACCCAAAGAACATTTAATTGGCTTATATTTATTCACCTGGTGGTCAGACAGAGAACAAAAAACGATCATTTTGGAAAAATCAAGCTATTTCTGAAGCAGATTCTTTCTTAGATTGATGTCTGGAGACAATGCAAGGCAAATGCAGCTTACTTTTAATTTGCACATTTATTAGAAATGCCTTGAAAACTATTTTTTCCCTAAAAGTTTTTATTTGCATCTTCCCATCATTTTTTCACACAGGCCTAGTGCTTCCTTGCTAGGATGCTTTCTGTTGTAATTTGCCTATAAACTTTTCAGCGTGATCATATGTGAAAATACGCAAATCTGAATAGACAGGAATAAACCTGTAAATTAGTGACTTATTACCGAATCATGTACTACCTCCGCTCTCTAAAGGGCAAAAATTATACATATGCAGAAATCTATCTGCTACTAGGCCCAGGATGCTTACAGGGACAAAACCCGGTGCCACTGATATCAGCTAATGAAAAAATAAAATCAGAAGAGTTGTTATAGTCTACATCAAGCAGATGATTAGATGGCAATTAACCTGTAATTCTTCTACTTACATTAATTGCTTTTTAATTATTAATTTACAGTGGTTCTCAAACTTTACTGCATGTCTCTGGAAGTTAGTTTGATAAGCTGTTTCTGAATCATTGGTAAGGTCACATAGGCAATATCCTAATACTTTTTCTAAAGGGCTTTAGTAGAATTAAGGTGATGTGATTGTTTTCCTGCAACTGGCTTATGCAACACAAATAGAAAAGTACTAAAAAACAAAAACCAGATTCAAACCATCCCCTTTCCCCCACACTAGGGGAAAAAAGGAGATAAGACAAATAATAAAAGCTATCCCTCCTTCAGAAGGATATTAAATATCTTTAGTTTCATTAATGCCTTTTGCTTAATTTTACACTCTGTATCTATAAAGTGCTGACCCAAACTAAAGCTGAAGAACACGCACCGCACGCTCAGCACTGCTAAACACCTTCTGTTTAATAAACAGGTCGTAATTCCATACGACAGCAGTAATCCCATCTAATCTGTCAGTCCTAGCAGGGATAGCGTCTGCATTTGGGGATTATCTAAGCAGTGCGATTAGTGCTCCGGGACCGAGGAGACATCCCGACACCCCGCAAGTCCCCATCAAGCCGCTGGGCGCAGAGGCACTCAGGGGGAGCAGGAGCATGCTCCGCTCCAGTGCCCTGAGGCCCATCTCCCGGGCTCCAACTAACCCCTGTCCACCTGTCCTTCTGCACCGGTGCCCACCAAACCCTGGAAGCCCAAGACGGGCCACATTTTTCTTCTTTTGCACATTAACTCTACAGAGTGGAACTAGAGCGTCGTTCACCCTGTGGAGGTGCTTTAGGAACCCTGCCGTCTTTCCCTCAAACAAGGACCTATAAAATACACGCACGGTTCACATACAGTCAACAGTAACTCAGTCAGAAAGAATTCAGGCGACTACAATAACTTCCTTTATAGCCTACCCTGAAAGTTTTATCTGAGCCTGTGTAGATGCCAGCCAAGTGCTAGCCTTTTACATTAGTGAGGTCAGACGACAAAAGGTTGGGAAGTTTTGTTTTTCCCTTCCCATTTTTTATCTGAGAAGGGCCCCAAAGAGTTGAGAGAAAGGCCCACTAACAGGGTAGGGAAAAGATAACAAAGAAGAAACTGATGAGATTTTATCCCACTAGCGGTTTTCTGCATTACAGCCTGAGAGGCAATATATAAAAGTAAAATCAGCATGGAACTGAATGTAAAAGAACGATGTGGGAAAACCTTTCAACCCTCTCTACTTCATATTCCTCAAGAGATATTTCATCATCGCTGTGATATCAGCAGGCACAACATTTATTCAAGTGCTGTTTCACTGAGTATTGATAGAGAGGAATCCTCTGTGTTTCAGACTGAAAAAATTGAAGAAAATATTTTTAGAGAACCTACTCTGCACTAAAAAGTTACAGTCTATGTGAGTAGAAAGGCACAAGTTCAGCGCTTTTAAAGAAGGAACATATGGAGTAAAAGTTGCTTAATCGGCACAAACAATTAAAATAAAGGCACAGGAAATCTGGTAGAGTTTAGAAAGTAAAGATGAGTGTTTCCAGACAATTGCTGATGTATCACAGATTTCTTTTTTGCATTTTTAAGCCATTTTCATCACCATGTAATAGGTCAGCATATCAGCGTTCACTGTGGAAGAGTAAACCACTTGAACTCTAAGCTCTAATCTCTGATAAATTTGATTCAGTCTTACAATAAACATTTGAAAAGAAATAGAGGGGGAAAGAAAAAAAAGTGATTTGGGTTCCAAAGCTGTCTAAAGGTTTAATTTCATAAAAATAAAAGTTTTATTTAGCTCATAAAGTGGAAGTTACCTACGCATTTTGTGAAACCAAGTAGGTTCCTCTGGGCCACTACACTCAGGTGCCAATAGAGACTTCAGCTGACAGGCCAAGTTCATTACCTGGCATTTTAAGAAAGGCTCTAAACTATCGTCAACTGTCATTCACACTTAGTGAATATCCACTGAAGTGGAAAAAGTCCCAGGAAGATATGGGATGACAGGGAAAAAAACCTGTTATTCTACAAGTCACATGTTCAACATGTATTTATGGTGGCAACAGAAAGCATGAACCTTTTACCAAATCCTTTTCCCTAGCACATATAGCAAGGGGAAAACGACTCAAGGTTGGCTTACTTGCAAGACCAAGCCTCATCCTTTAAAAGCAAATCACAGTGAAATTTGTGAACTATTTTTGACAGCAAGAGCTGGCTGCATGACCCTAGAAAGCTGAGGTGGAACGGACTTATTTCACTTCTCTCTCAGTTCTTGAAGATCACTGCACTGATCTCATTTGCCTAAGACACGAGATGCACCTTCTGGAGTAGTGCCTGGAAAGCTGAAGGTTTACTCAAAGATCAGCCACTCCTATTCAGCACACTGGGCACTGATCAGTCTAAGGCCAAATCTTCCAGCCTCTCTTCAAAGACATTAATGTATTTACACAAGCAAACAAAAATCCTCGCGTTAAGCGACGTAAATTCTTCCTATATTCATGCTTCTAATAGTCTTGACTGCCACAATATTTTAAGAGAATAACTGAAAGCTAAAGCTGAGGTCAGGTTTTCTGAATTAGGCTTAACCTTTTTGTCCACTCTACATAATTTGTGAAGGCTCTCTGGAGTATGAAATGTGCTCCAGTTAATAAATTCAATAATATAAATCAAAGAACTCTCTTTTCCTTGGAAAGTGGCATACACAATGAATAACTACACCTATCTTATGGTACATCAGCTTAGAATATAAATGAATTTTATATAATAGCTTTTACTTGGCTACAGCACAATTTGACTTCTTTAATTGTTCAGAAGGACACTCTGGCTATTTTTATAAATAAGGAAAAAGAATTAGTATCTACATTCAGCAGATGAGTATTATGCACAAATTTAAAAGGAACTAAGAGAAATCTATAAAGGAACAAACAACTGAACAAAAACAAATAGAAAGAGAAAGAGGAGGGAGGGCCATCATCCAATACCATTTCAGTTCAGGAGTATATGGAGGCCCTGGAGGAACAAACCAAATCTTTACCATTAGCTGGAGAATAACTGGAGAATAATGGCATTTTCACAGCTGCGTTGTCCTTCTATGCCTTAAAGGTGGCACTGAGGTATTTAAAAATAAGAATTCTCAAGTACTGGGGAAAAAAACGTCAGGAAAACTGAGAAACCTGCCCTCTGACATTAATAGAAATCCCGATTTTTTTGAGCTAAATGATGCTCAGCAGAACAGCTGTAAGCAACTGTTGAATTGCATGGGCCAGTTGTGGGAAACTTTAGCGACTCTGAAGACAGAGTTGTGCTGTGACAAACTTTAGTGAACACCATGGGAAAGGGCATGTCCTATAGCCGGCCGCCAGCACCCTTCAATAACGTGAACCTCCAGCAGACATGCGCACAGACTAAACATTCCTGATGCTGGAAGACCACATAGGACAAAATATAAAAATATTCCCCAAAATATGTTTTTTGGGTCCTCAGTGGGGAAGCAATTCCAACTTTGCATGAAAATATCTGATCTTTGACCTTCACCTTACAGTCCCTGCAAGCTGTTCCTTTCTAAAGTGAATTAGCTATACATAGAAGCAAGAGGAAAGCAGCTTATTAACAGGGGTGGATGGAGCTACAACTTCCCTGAATAGTACTAGTTCTGTCTTTTGAGTTCATCATAGGTCTGCAGAGCTTTAAAAACAACAGCAACTCAGCTCACGGTCAGAAATAATCAAGTTCAACATCGGCACCTACCAAGAGCCATTCCCATACCGCGTATCTACTTCAAGCCCAATTTCAATGCAACAAGGATGCATTGAAGGACAAACAAACGTTTCAGCAACTTAAAAATAGGAGAGGCCAATCACTTGTCTTACAAAACTTACTGGGGGGTGAAAAAAAAATTCACATCAATGTGTGCATTGATACCAATTACATAAAGTCTTCCCGTGTCTATGCATTAAGTCAGGTGAAATGTTGCTGTGTTTTCCGAAAAAATAGGATCTATACTGTATCTATATATCAGAAGTACTTAAGAAAGTAGGATATTCCCTCTATTTAGGGTGAGGAATTATCAGTTTTTAAATTACCACAGTGTAGACTTTTTATAATGGAAGATACTCTAATTCTAAGTGAATACAATCGGAAAACTACAAGTTCACATACCTTAAAAATAGATGCAAGATCCTCCACAAACAGGCAGGTAAGCTGCTCTCTTAATAGCTTACAGGCTTGCAAAAAATACAGCAGAGCTTTAAAAAGTTCAATGACAATAAAACACTTCAATATGATGACAATACAACACTGATGACTGTACATCAGTGATGAAGATTTTGTAAAATAACAAGGCCAGGAAAATAACGTCCTGGTAACTCAGGACACCTTTAGCAAGGACCAACTAAGCTCCCCGCTGGTAGAGTGGAGTGAAACAAAGCGTATGCAACAAGTGAAAATATGCTTTTAAACACTGCAGGGTTTTAACTTCTTGTAGCTCAGTAAGAAAAGGACTTACGGAGAAAGATTAAAGCCACATAGGCAAAATGCATTTACAAGACTTCAGCACATGCCATTGTATTAGAAGAGCTAGTAGAAAATTTACTTAGTGGGCAGTTTTCAATTTAGAACAGTTTTTTGTACTAGAAACATCTCAATTTGATGAAAATTGATTCGGTTTTTCAACCAGCTGTGTAAGATGATAATAAACCATCTGGCAGCCACGCTGTATAATTTGCTGGGTCTAAAATTAAAGAACTGGACTAGAGGCCAACTATTTGTGCTTATCCATTGCTGTCACGAAAGCCGAATTCAGGTTTCAAGAGTCTTCTGCACAGCACCAGCAGAAGGACAGAAAGCTTTTTAAATTTTATTTCTACATCAGCAGTGAGGGGGGAAAAAAAACCAAATACGTTTAGCAAAAATACTTCTTTTTATTTCAGATAAGAAGCCAGAACACAGCAGCAAGAGTGCAGGGCTTGCTCAGAGCTGCAGTGAAATTGCGCTGGGGTCACAAACGGCACATGGTGACGTGGCACCTGATTTAATCACCTGGCATCACAGGGATGAAGTTTCCTCCCGCTTGGTTCACTCAGCCCTTGAAAATGGCAGTGAAGAGCTGCCTTCCCCAGGGCGGGACGTAACAGCTTCCACGGGCAGCGCATTGGCTGCACTCTCAAGCTAGATGCGTGGAGGCTGCGAGTTTGGTACCCAGGGTGCGAACTGCAACAGAGAAAAGGCATGAAGACGGCTCTTCTTTCAAAGACAATATTCATATTGCCAAGTCTGCACTGCTCAGTAACCCTGGCTCACGTTCATCTTAAAATGTTCAATAATTCAAGCATCCATGGCTTTGAAAGTCCACTTGCTGTTTCGGTAAATGCAGCTCATCCCAGATCGCAGACGGGCTTAGCACACTTGGCAACTCCACCGCAAGCCTGCATGAGACCCAGCCCTAAGCACCCAATTCCTGTGCCACCACACTTACAGAGCAAGGGAAGCAGGCTCCTTACAAGCTTCATTTTATCCGCAAAAAGTCTGGCTGTAGAAGCTGACACCGATGGCACATCAGATGTCCGTACAGATAATTACTTCTGATATTAAGGCAGCTGCGCTGTCCAGCAGAAGCCTGTTGAAAGGATGGGTTTAATTCAGTTCTCGCTATTGGCAGAAACGTCGCCTGAGGAAACCACCATTACTTTTCACAATTTTATTGGACATCTGCTCAGTTTCAGACACATGATAACGAGAAGACTGCTATAGCGCTCTTGTAACACACATCTTGAATAGATTATTTAATGCATGAACTAAAACCTGACGTAGTTCTGCTTCAGCAGTTATTATCCTCTGAATGCCTAACTTAATTATGAAGTAGTCACAAATAAAGTAATAGATTAAAGAACCCTCTTGCTGAGAGGGTGTATTTTAATATGTTTAGCTGCATGCTCACACGCTTTTATGAACTGCATCTACTGCATCAAAGAGTAACAGAACTGTACACATTAGCAGTTTTTTCTCTGACAAAGTTACTCAGATGGTTTTGAGTAACTTCAACCTTTCTTCTAACTTAAGAATTATTTCCTCCTCTTGGAAACTGACTTAATCTTTTTATATTACCAAATCTGTGCTGGCTACAGCAAATATATTCACTCATACAGAAATTTCATCACTTTGCTAATGAATGCCTCTTTAAAGCTTCTTCTTATCTCTGCTTTCGTTTCACAAGTTGATAAACCTTAAATCTGAGGCCTGATAAAGTTTTATCTGTTTAATCTTAGTACCTGTCCACCATTTTTTTTTTAATTTAGGAAGAGTTTACTAAGCTATACTTTATCCAGTGGTTGTTCAACGTAAGAGACCACTGGGGAACGGAAACCTACTATGGGACCAGGTCCTCTTTCCGTCTATGACCTACAGCTGCTGAGTTTTAAAGACTGGTGTATCCTCTGATTTGTAAAAGCAAGAGTCTGGAACATACCTCTGATTCTGACATTTACTTCATACATTTTTTTTTCCAGGAGAGAAATTGTCTGAAAATATCTGAAACTCTTTGCTTCTATCTTCAGAAGCTGACATGACACTTTCTAGTTTAAAAAAAAAAAAAAAGAAAAAAAAACAGAGAAGCTAAATTCAGAAGCTAAATCTGCAAGTAAAGCAGCTTGGTATTTTACTCCTGAAGTGAAACACATAATGCACGGCCAGCCAAATATAAAATGCAGAAAGGACACTTGCAAAGGAAGTTTAGAGAGCACTACCATTACAATGCATCTAGTTTTCATTCCAAGTACGCTTTTTCAAAGTTATTCTTGCACTCTCAAGCCCCCATTCCTCCTCAAAATCTGGAAGAAACACTGCATCTGCCAATAACTTAAGTATTCAGATTATGCAATTTCCTGACCACCAACTCCAGTGCTAAACCAAAGGCTTCCTCCCTTGTCTAAGGACAAAGTACTTGCAGCTTCACTCTTAATTCAATTTTCTGTCCAGAAAGAGGAACACTCTTTCAATCCCTGAAAAAGAGCCCTGAACACCCGCAGGGAGTACTGCTATTGCTGGCTTCAGAGAGAGACAGAGGAGGTAGTAAGAGATGAAAATCCTCATTTCACCCTGCTAAATCCAGCATCACGCTACAGTTATGTGACAGGAAAAGAGCCAAATACCTGCTAGTTTCATCCTGCTGAAGTGCTGAAACTAGGATTAAAGTTATATAATGTCTCAAAATGGGAATTCAACTTATGAACAGAGGAATCTGTCAGTTCCCCTCCGTATTAAAATCACTGCTAATGCAGCTGAATAGCACTTCCCTATATGAACAATCAGCCGTGCGGCATAAAACGGAGGGGCCAAGTTCTCAAACTGTGATTCTCGCCCACGCACACCCTCACGTGAGCACCTTCTAGGTTAACTACCTCTATTGGGGAATTTCTGCTTGGAGTAAAACTGCAGGCCACATTACCTAGACCAGTGAAAATTTGACCCAAGTTTATGACAGCCTTCGGACTTTGGATTTCTGCATAAGGCTCTGAAACGGCAAGTGAACTTAAGGCACGGCTCAAAGAATTTGGGATTACTCAGGTATTTGCCATAGAAAAGCTGACCTTCAATAAGAAATTAATATTTCATGTGTCCTCCTAGACAGGCACAGCCAAGACCCTGTGGATGCTGCTACTGCGGCAGTTTCCTGCCTAATGACATGGACGCCTTCAGTACATGAAATAAGCAGAACACAAAGTGACTTTAAAGAAAGTCAGAGTTATCCTTGCCATATCCTTAACATATGTTGAAGCTGCCACAGTAAGCACAGAGCTAAGATTTCAAATTCAAGGAGACCATATTATCCTTTTTTTTTTTTGGGGGGGGGGCGGGGGAGAAGGGAGGCAAACATTGTGGGAATGGGTGAAATCTCTTGGTTTTGGGAATGTGAGGATAAGATGCTTGGAGAATTATGTTCTCCTGGACAGGCTGGCTGTGCAGAGTGGAAGGCTGATATGCACAGTGCAAGCCAGGAAAATATCGGTTAAGGTAGCTGTTTCTGCCAATTGGGGTTCAATAATATTGGACAGGGCTAAACAGAAGACCACTTCCCATCTATTTCGGCATCCAATAGGAAACAGGTACTTTTGTTCTGGGGAGACGACCGAATTAGAGTTGTAAATTTTATGAAAGAGTAAATAAGATGTGCTTAGTGGTATGAAAGCCCAGGCTTTTGGATTTTTACACTAAAAAAAAATTTAGTAATTTAGTACTGACAGACCTACAGTCTGACTATTGAAAATTGAACCACATTGCAAAACCTGTTAAAATAAAGCTGTTACTCAATGGGCTTCCTTTCACTGAGATTTAAAAGAAGGACATGAGACAAATCAAAGCAACAGTTTCCACAGCTTTGACACATACTGTGAAGTGGAGAAATTAATACTGCACACAGCAGGCCAAGACACCACATAAGGATAAACGGTTGCATCACTCGCTGCAGAAAAAAATATTTGCCAGGAGCCACCTCAACCTGATATAGCGTTATTTGAATGCCTGCATTAGTGTTACCAGTGTGCCCTTTCCATTTATCTTACCTCTGCACTGCACTCTACAACTTTTTAAACTCCTTCATCTAACAAAGTCGAGAAAGTTGACCGAATGTGTTTGACCATCCTGGCACCACTAGGGTCAGACACGCAACAGCTCCAGTCCGGGGAGTCTTATTATAGCAAATTTACTAGCGCAGATGTGACTCTGTGCTGTGCAAGATCACGTGCGTTGTATTTGGCACACTGTAGTTAAGCAATTGCAGTGCTACATACATTTTCTCACAGCTGCACAAGGTGGTAATTATACTGGTCTAGTTATATGCTAAAAATGAATAACTGAAACTAACTTAGCATGATTAAGGGATCTGAGATCTTGGATAAGTCCTTGCCTTTAATATACCGAGTGGACTGTTCCCAACAGGCTCCTAAAAAGAATCCTTGCTGTTTTACGGCAGTTTAGGGGACAAATGTATAATCACTGGTTTTAAGTCTTCTTTTCTGAAAAGAATCGAAACATGTATGCAACAAGAATGTTGATTTTATTAACCTTATGTTTAATAATTAATGTACCAGGAAATGAAGTGTAAACAAGAATCCTATAGATATCTTTTACATCAGGTGGCATTTATTTACAGAAATACGCTGCACGTACAGTTACACACTAGCAGATTTTTGAAATCGATTAGAATTATGACTTAAATCTTTAAAAAGAGCAAAAGAACAGTTTCAGCACGTATAAAAAGCAAAATTCCATAAACCAGACTTAATTTTAAGTTCATACTGAAATCTAGAAAAAGGCTGCTAGCAAACAGAAGAGTTTCTGTTACTTTCAATACAAAGAAAGCTTGCTGATCACCTAGATGACATAGCTGACTCTAGGATGAGGAGGTTGGAAACCGCGATTCAGAAGGACACTCCTCGCCCTGTAATCCTCAGGTAATACTAATGCTCTAGTTTTATCTTTTGGAACTTAAACGTCCAACTGAAAATGGCCCCACTCTACCAGTGTAAATTCCTGATAATTAGTAAATTATACTAGCGTGGGGACTCCATTAACAACTGCTGGCAGAACTGAAAGAGCCAAAGGGCCCAGATCTCCCGTTTGACCCCCGAGGCAGAGGCTCCCCAGCCTCCCAGCACATTTGGCCTCCCTAAATGCAAAGTCCAAAAAGAAAACGCAGAAGGCAGGCTGGCCTGCCAGCAAAAGCACTCAGCTAGGTGCAGGCTGTCTATCAGAGAGGGAAATTGAAGCTGCTATTTGACCTGAGGTATTGATCCATACTGTCCTACAATTTCCTGTCATTTCTCTCATATAACTGCTTCAACTGCCCTCTTCTATTACCCACTAAAAAGTAACTAGATGATTTCACACTTGGTCTTGGATATGAGGTTTATTATACCAAGCTTTAGCTTAAAGTTTGCTTTTAGAGCTGTTATAACTTCCAGAAGAGCAGGGATTTATAACAGAGCTAGTGGTATGCCTTTATTATAGAGTTGATAGGAGGTACCACCTGACACTAGCAGAGGCTCTTTTGCAGAATAGCTGGCACTGATCCTCTGCCGTCAATGGGTGCTGCCAGACTTATCAGTGCAGGCATACTATGAAGGTTGGCTTTATGACATGTCCGTGCACAGTACTGAAACTTAGCTTGCAGTAAAAGCAAACCAGTTTTCACCTGTGACCAAATTAGACTGGCCACAAAAGTTAATCCCAGGTCTAGATGTCTAGTATAGAAGTACATCATGGAAAGCCAAGAATTATTAGTCCACGAAAGGAGACAAGCAAGCTCCTAGGTTAAAGGAGTTGTCAAAAAAACCCAGAATTAAAGAATTTGGTAAGAAAAGGGAGCAGAAAGCTCCTGTCGTGCAGGTTGATGCTAGTGTCCTGGGCATGTGGGCCAGCGGGGGGAACAGCACAGCCCTGAGTGCTCCTGCTCGACTCTTGTGGCCACAGTAAGTTTGTAAGTCAGGTCAGGCAAGCCTCTTCAGCTACACTACCTCTTTGAAATGTGTTGACAAAGCTAATGCTCACAAGGTCCAAAAGAGATTGAAAAGATGAGGAAAAGGCACATCATGCTTTCCAAGGAATGAAATGATCAACACAGTTATTCTTAACATTACATTCCTACAAATAGAGAGTAAAACTGGAGCTATTATTGTCAACATTCAGGCATGATGAAAGGTGTTAAAAATAATGAACTACCCATCTCAACACATAAAAATGAGGTAGAGCCTGGTATAAAGTATGGTTATCAGACGTTTCAGCTATTCCTACTACAGGGATAGTATGTGTTCTGCAACTCATCCATCAAACTGATCCTACGTTATTCCATCTGACAGATTAAATGTCTGATCAAATGCATGTAAAACTGCCAGATACCCAGCAACTTAAGAGGAAACAGGCCAGTTTTCACAAGCAAAGAGCCTGAGCATAGTATTAATGAAAATTACCGCCTTCTTCTATTCTGCTGAAATGCCAGAAGTAGCATTGCTTGAAACAAAAATGAGACCAAGACCGTAAGGTAAGCAAAGAAAGCAGGGTTAAAATGAACAAAAGCAGTTTGAGAAGTGTCAGCCTTTAGGGTAACAGAGGCTGCTAAGGTTGCACAAAGCAATTAAGTCTCATGCTAATTTTCTAGCACAGAGCAGCATAATAGAAAAGCTATTTTAGGCACACAAGGTAGTGATCACCTGACCTAATTTTCACCAACAACCTGAGACTAGATTGTCAGCCGTGATCATACAATCATGATTTGGGCAAGTTATCATGTAAGACATATGTCAATATGTTTTAAACTAGTTAAGAAAGTGGCGTAAGGGCTGAAAGAAAGGGCAGAAAAGATGAGCCTGGTGAAAAGTATCAGCATTTGTATGGCTTTTTTAGCTATTCCTCAATTATAGAGCCATCAGAAGAGTATTTAAGCAGTACTTAAAGACAGGTAAAGATCAGATGACAAGGGCAGGGAGAACTAGTATCATGATGAATTCTTGGTTAATAAGGAAAAAATCTCAGATTAATATAAGAAAGCATACTCATAAAATATAATTGGCTTAGCAGTATTAAGTAGTAAAGATGGACTCAACTTCTGTCTGCATGACAGCAGCACAGCCTTCTCCCACAGCTAGGAAACAGCTATTGGGTACTTTCCTTTGTTACATGACTTGGTGAGGCCTGGAAAGTCAGATCGGATGATCCTAACTCATACTCCAGTTCTATGACGCGTGCTGCCTCCTAAAAATGGCATTTGCATATAGCCAGGTATTTATCTGCAAGAAAAACATGAAATGCAGCATAAGTAAAAGCAGGACATCTATGGTTCATCTCGACCACAAGGATTGCTACCTAAGCAGCTGCTTGTGATGCCACCCCAAAACGGACGAGTTCCACTATCTGCCAATAAATAGCACACATTTCATTGACTTGCTCAATGGTAGACCTCCTTTCCCCTGTGAGAAACAGTTGCGCGCTATAAGCACTCAGAACTTCACTGGCATTTAGTGTAATGGAAGGCAATTATTTTACTTTCAATCAGTTCAGGAGTTTTCTGCTCTTAAATTGACTGCTAATTCCTAATGCAAGCCTGCAATACATCCCTACTGCAATTATGAAAACTACTCCTTAATTTTAAAGTCCTTCTCTTTCTCCACCAAAGGTGTCACAAATTGGTGCAGATTTATTTCGTTCGGTTAAAAGTGACATTAAGAATTTTGTTATACTCTTTGTATCCAGAAAGTTCCATTCTGCTCTGCAGTAAAGCACTGCAACAAACTCATATCAAATAACATACTAATACTTTCTAAGCCTTTCCTGATTTATCTTCTGCTTATGCTTTAGCCTCTTGATTGTTAAGTGTTGAATTCGCACTATTTTCAGGAAATGACTTTTCCTGTAATATTTCATAATTTTGATAATTAGTCTCTGGCTATCAAAATTCCATTTCTGAGAGTTAATAAACAATAGATGTCTTCACCTCTTATATACTGAACTGGGTTTTCTTTCTTTTCCTCTTCAGAGAGCAAGAGGAAGAGAAAGGAAAAGAATCCCTTGACCTGATAAACCTGCTTTTTACAAAGTTGAGTATTATTCTGAGTTAATTGTGCTTGTGTAACTAATTGTAAGGAAGTGTTAACTGAACCTATCTAGCAGGTGTATGTTGACTTTCACTGTGTCAGCAACATAACCTTTTCAAGAATAAGCCAGCATTTTAAAAACAGGTGATCCACAAGTAGTCAAGGCAAGTGATATCCCAAGCCAGAGATTTAGAGCACTCAGTCACCCAGTTAAGAGTATTACTGGCTTTAAGATATCTAAAGTCCCTCCGTGCCAAAGCTCATCCATGCTACTTTTCCTGCCACATGCCAAGCCTTTCACCACGATTTACAAGAAATTTTGTAAATTCATATTTATATGCAACTGTTTTCAGTCCTCAGTGACAGTACGCTGCTACAAACCATCAGCTTTAGAAATGGTTTCTAAGCAGCAAAAGTTTTAGGATTACCACTGTGTTCAACCTTGATATGATTTGTTCTCATATAGCTATTCTAGTGCTTTAAAGAAATTCCTTACACAGATAATTTCTGTGTCACTACACTCCACTCCAATTGGAACATCAGCCATAGCCCACAAAATAGGTGTTTGTTCTCCAGAATGGGAAGCGGCAGCTGCAAAATTATATGGGCAATCGGTTAGTTAAGATATTTTTAGCTTAACAGCCCAGGTGCTGAACTCCTTCACAGTGTGAAGTCATCCCCTGGGATGTGTTCTTCTGTGCCCACTGCAGAACCTATTTCTTCTTTCTAAAGGTCTCATGTTGGTTGCGGGATGTTGCTATTGGTCATGTCTGAACTGGGGTGGGGGGGGTGTGCATGAAGAGGTGTCCCGTGCACCCTTCTGCACTGTGCACAGCTCTGTGGGGCCACCAAGACAAAGTGCCAGCTCCTGCCCATCCAGCAGCACAAAGATTCATCTCGTTAAGATATATTATTAAATATTACCCTACAAATCACCTCTGTCATAGATTAAGTTATGAAAATCTAAGATATAGTGTTAAATCACTTGTATCACCATGTTAAAACATCCACATTTCCTAGACAAGTACACAAGTGTACAACTTCTATATTTTCAGGAAAGTGGCCTCCATCTTTAAGGTGTCATTATTTTCTTGTGCAACGTCCTTCTTGCAGTTTTTGCAAGAAAGTGCATGCAACAGTCTTATACCTTTCTCTGGTTGACTGTCACATAAAAAACAGGTTTTCAGTTAACAGCTTATTGGTTGACAACCCTTTGTTTTGATGACAGTGCTTAGCTTAATGACAAGTTAATCTTCCACAGACCGAGATCTGACACAGCTCTTTTTCCAGCTATTGGAAAACAAATAAAATACTAATCAGTTCACATGAGAAAACTTATTCCCTCATTACTGCTTGCTGCGAATACAACCAGGAATTATTTTATTAGGTTAAACCAATATTTCATTTAATCCCCAGCAGGAGTCAACACCAGGAAAAAGCAAATAAACCAGGATGCAAACAATCAATACACTCATATTCAATAAATTTACAATGAAAGGAGGGAGAACGAGCTGTGAGAGGAAGAAATTCTTCCTGACCTTTGTGAACGATCAATTTACATCCTGAAGCATGAAGACTGACAGCACCATTAAGTTTTTATCCCAGGCAGTTTAACTACAAGTATTAGTTATGCAGCACCTTATAATTTAGACTCGTATTAACATACAGCTTTATTTACTGCTTTCTGACATTCTATTTCTTCTAGCACCACACAGAAATACTGGGCAAGTTGAATTATAAGAGCTATAATGCAAGAATATTATTTTCCCAAACGTATGTACATTAACGTTCTGATCCCTTCCTTTTGAGAAGGAAATCTGAAGTACTGTAGGCCTGGGCTCTATTCAAAACAAAGCCATTTATTTAGTTCACTTTTTATTTTTTTAATCTTGGAAGATATATACGGGAGTAGAACTTGCAGTAGGCTGAAATAGAAATGGCTCAGTCTTTTTGATGCTGGAGGGAATGGGAGAACAACCTAATTCAAAAAAGTTACTTTTTTGTTTTGTACAGAAACCGCAGCAAAGTACTGTGAGCTAACTGTCTGAAAGATGGTTTAGGAGGTATTCTAATTAAGAACTGTAAATATGTCAAAGACATGACCTGCAGTTTTGCAGCACAGGAGGCTATTACCAGATCGAAGCAGCATGAATCCTGAGTGGATCTGTAATAAGACTACCACCACAGGAGATGAGCTTCATCATCATTTATGACTTATAAGATGACTGGAAATGTTTGTGGTTCAGCATATGAATGTCCTTTTCCAAAACCCTTACTGACTACATCGTGCTCTTGAACCTGGTGTTTCACACAGCCAGTGACAAGGGTAGTTTTAAAAAAAAATTGTAAAGAACAGTGAGTACTTACTAGCTTCCCTGCAACAATCTCCAAGAAATTATCACCATTTTCTGGATCTGTCTTGCACCTTAGGCTGCTCCGTGCCTACTCTCATTTTTTGAGCTTTTCTTGTGTAGCATTTAATAGAACAGAATTGTTATCCCCTCTTCTGTGTGCCTCTGGCTGTCAAAGGACAAAGATAAAACCTGTGTCTACAGCCCACAGTGCCACTGAAACACAACTGCAGTTCTCCTAGAGAAGTCTTTAGTTCCTTACTTATTTGAAAAGCAGCTCAGAAACCAAAAGAAGGTTTTTCACATCAATATTTATCAGCTAGAAAAAAAAACCCCACACTAAGTTCTTTACTGTTTATTTTACAACAATATTTTAAGGCTAGGTTTTGTTGGACAAGGATCTTTTTAAAAATATCAAGAATAATCCCTGCCTCAAGCAACTTATTCTGCAACGCATCTAAAGTAAGCAAGACTGAGTACCAGGTATGCCCTTATATCAGCTTCTGCTAGATACTAAACCTTTTTTTGAGGTAGCCTTACCTTAATCTCTTGTTTAGCCCGCAGAGCTTTAGTGAAGAAGCCAGTCTCTACCACGTTGGCATATCAGCTAGTTACTAGAGAGCCCACAGGCAGCAATATGAAAAAACAACTTGGTAGCTACTAATTAGAGCACACAAGGCAGCCCAGTCTGCTGTATGGACACCTGTGTGAGTCTCTTCCTAGACTAGATCTGCGTGTTAACCATCACACAGATTCAACACAGAAAGGACAAGGATTTTACTTCAAATGAGGTTTGATGAATCCTTTTTGATAGAATTTGCACAGTCTTCTGAGCATTCTGAACGCACAACTGAAATTGCGTGGATACAAAACAAACACTCCAAAAATACAGAACTTAAGAAGGGAGAAGAGAGACCAGGAAAAGGCAACACTATCACTTAGGAGCACTAGGATGCTCCACATAGCCCAAGAAGGAAGACAGCGTGTTTATCATCAAGATGATCTAGTTTTCTTCTGGAGTGGAAGTCTCTGTTCTGAAATTTAGCATTTTTTTAGAACTTGCTTTTTGCACATGCTATTTTTTTCCTACAGATGTCTAGGTGCAGAAATAGCAGAACTGATTCCTCACAGAAAAATAGTTTTGGTGCACTGTTTTATAACCATTTCCTTTTACCTTAAAGAAAGGAAGCTACAGAGCATACCACAACCTGAACCATTTTGGTTTGTTCATTTAACAATTGTCCTTTTACTATTTTACAGCATAACTCATGAATAAGTGTAAAATTTGACCTTTTCTACTTCTCCATTAACTCTAAATGGGTTTCTGATCAGATAGAAGGTCTCTGTAAGATGAAATGAAACTTCTTCTACAGGCAAACTTCACCTTTGCACATAGAAGCTCTTTTGCACAGAGCTAACTCTATGCATGGACTATTTTTACTTTTATTCTAGTGCTGTTTTGTAGGTGTTCCTCAGAAAGCATGAAACCAAAAGGTGAAATACTTACATTTGCTCTTGGACTTCTGTTGCCTCCAGGACAAAGACCTGTTGGTGGTCCTAAAAAAAAAGTCCTCCACGGAAAAAGATGTACGAAACGTAGTCACTAAATTATACATGCCTGTCATAAAATGTTAAAGGCTCATTGAATGACTGCTCCAAAAGTTAACAACTGACATTTTAAGTTAATGCTCAGATTCAATATGCCCCCTGATGGAACAGCACAGAGAAACAACTGCAGAAAGAAGTTGCAAAACCCATTTCAAAACAACTTCTAAAAACCCTTATATGCCTGTGGAGAAAGAAAGTCACTTCATCAACAGGCATCCACTCTTTCTAAGAAGATACATCTTGGGCATGTTCAGACCACACCATATCAACTTCCCCCTCCTCCACAGAAGGCAGCCATAGAGACTGCAGACACTTAATTGTTACCATCTGTTGGCAGTTAAGGGGAACATTAGTGGACATTACCAGACACCTGAACTCCATTTCCTGCTTTTAGGAAACTCAAGAAAGGGAAATCTGAAATGACCCTGTGTATTTTATTTCTAAAAGCTCTGAGCTTTGGTGTTAACCAGAGTCTCTGGAAGACTGCAGGATAAGCAGAAGGCAAACTTTTTTTTTTTAGTTTTTATTAGAAAAAATGAGAATAGTAATCCGGTCAATGTTAACATGAACAGCTTCCATAATGAATTATCTTAGAGAGCCCTAATTCAACATCCAAATTAGAGCTCAACTGGTGATTCTTTAAAAGCTATTCTAATGCATTTTTAGCACATATAAAACATGTTATATGCAAACAGTTATTTATTGAGCATTCACTGCAGAAGGAATACAGGTTTTATACTGGGTAGTCATTCAGCATAATTTCATATTTGGACCTTCTTCGTGGAATATGTAGATGTCTCAATTAGATAAATATCAGGTCAAATTAGTACACGCAAACTGGTGACCTGGTTCAGACCAAGGGCCCATCTAGTTCCATATGCTGTTTCCAGGAGTGCTTTAAGTGACTGCTGAGGGGAGAAAAAGAATAGGACAAGCATGTGTGATGCTTCTACAACATACTTTCCTAGCTTTCAGCTATTTTCAGCTAAAAATTTTTAAATGAAATGTTCATGTTTTCTGTAAATAGATGAAGTGTCTTAATGCATGAAAACAAATAATGTTGTTAAATAACGTGCATGAATTTATACTTCCTGTCCTGAAAAGCGTTAGTTTGACTTAAATAATGTATAACAAAGACTGCTCTTTCTTTCATTTAAGAATAACAGGTTTGTACTACATTTGGAAAAGTGCATATTATGCATCCTTTTTCTGCATTGTCTATCACTAAATTTCAGGAATCCATTTATTGTTCTTCGACAGGTTGTTTTAGTGCAAGAAGCATCCAAAAAGAGCTCAGCTCCTCTCCGTCTGATAATTCTCAGAAGATTCTGTAGTTTGAGCTAGATTTTTTTTTTTAAAAGGGACTCTAGCAATAGCACTGATGCTCTAATTTGAAAAGACTGCAGTATAAAGAGTTAGTATAAAGCTGCCACAGTAAAAACGTGTAGGTTTTCCAAAATTCCATAGGATCTGTGCACAACTGAAGTGATATCCCAGATTTACTTGGCCAGCAGAAAGAACATTTATCACACCTGCAAGAGTCCTTTGAAGGTCTTACAACCAAGCTAAAGGCAAATTCAGAGGATGTAGTTATATTTAGATTTTCAAAAGCATTTGACAAGAGATTTCAATTAAAGAAACAGAAGGCATAATGGAATATGGGGTAAAAAGGCTGACTGAAGAACAAAAGGCAAGGCCTCATAGCTGGAAGCTTTTCAGTTTGGTAGAGATGGCTCCTTTCCCCACATCCTTTCTACCCTCCTGGGCGGGGGGTATCTGGGAGCTAGTTAAAGATTGCCCACAGATAAAAAGCCAGCAGTTTCGACTAATAACAGGCTTTTTAAGAAACAAAGAGCCCATAACGCAATAACATAAGGAAATTCTATTAAATTTCAAGTAAAATTTCAGCATTTCCATGGCAACTGCTGCATGGTGACTCATGAAATCTTTATTTGCCCCATTTATGAGCTGTAAAAGAATTCATATATTATATACATTCTAAATGCTTAACTTCAATAAATCCTTGTCTCATATTCCTTTTGGGACAACGAACATCTTAGCATAAATGAAGATGTATTAAATAAGAACTGCAAACCCTGGGCTAAACTGGAGTGGGAGGAGTTATGCTTTCTGGCAATTGATTACCAGGATGAAGATAGAAAGAAGCCTGCATACACAACGCTGGAATAGACAAGCTACTGAAGACAAACAGAACTGTACTGATGAAGTTAATAGTAATCCAACTGGGTAACTTGCTGTGAAGCAGTATTCGTAGAAGTAACATTAAGAAAACAATACTATGAACAGAGAGATGTGCATTTGCCATACTAAGTGAGAAATGCTGAATCACAAAGAACTAAACTTGTAATTTAGTTCTGTGGTAATTTCTATTCAATTTGTCAACTATGTAGCACGACATAATTTGTTCTAGAAAAGAAAGAAATATGAAAAGAGAATCTGATGTTTGATGTTAGGGAACTTGTTTGTAATTCTCTAGAGAAGAGGGGAAAACAGATCAGAAATAACAGATGAGCATGAGAGCTGAAGGAAAAAAGAGAATATTACTGCCAAGCTTGCAAAGGATGTCGTCACAAGACGTGTGGGTGATTTGCTTTCCTGTAATTAAACTGATTTCAGTTTTGCTATTAAAAACAGATTTGAAAAAATCCACACGACTACTGACCCCTCTTATGTGATCATACTTTTGGCTGGTAGCTTTTGCAAAAGTTGAGATGTGTTCAAGCATCCGAGTCTCATATAAACTGTGGTCAGAAATCCTTAATAAAAGGAACAGTCCTGGCCAGAGTGCAACAGTAAAACCCGAAACAAAACTAACTTCCCCAAAACAGAGCAACTCAACATGAAAACCCAATGAAGCAACAGATAAACAGATGTCACTACAGAGATAGAAAGCATGTTGGCTGCAAAGCTGAGGGCAGACGAAAAGGGAGAGTTGGTGAAGCAAGAATCAGGGTCAGCCAAAGATACAGTTAACAGCAAGACAGAGTGGAGACTCCATGACACAGAAAAAAACCCTGATTCTTGGGAGTGATATTTAATAGAAGGGATGGAGTGGAGAAAGAAAATGAGTGTGAAAACACATCAAATCATATCCCGCAGAAGCCTTGCAAGCAGTGAGGGAGCAGAGGCAGGGTGGTGCACCGTTTAACTCGCACTTTGTCAAAGAGCTGGAAAGAGAGCAAACATCTCAAAAATCCTTTGCAAAGCCTATCTTCTTGAACTATCACAGCTGCCCAAAGAGATAAAGCATTAAGGAGCATGAGCAGCAGAACACGGCAGTCGAAAATGGTACATTTACCATTTTGGAAACTCTTGGGTGGACAAGGTCCCACTTTCAGAAGAAAAACCAGGCAGATGGCCCTGTGTCTCAGAATATGTTGAGGGGGTCAGAGTCTGCAGAGCCCCACGTAGCTGCCAGGCAGGCAGTCCTGCTGTATAGATGCCAGCGCTGCTGCCTGCATAGCTGCTGGGGATGGAGCAGGACAGTATGCGGGCTGCAACGCTCTGCAGCCTGCAAGCAAACAGCACAACACATCTGCCACATTTTAGGCAGGTGGTGATATCGTAAAACTAATCGTCTGAGAAATATAGAAATCAGCTTTGTATACACTTGTGCTAGTATAAAGGCAATTAAAACATGAAACCAGTTCCTGTCATTTTTACCACTGCAAAGCAAAGGATAGAAATTCCAATATATATGGCATTCTGTCTTTGTCTCTGACCATTAATAATAACTCTATGAAGATGCTTTCTTAGGAAGTAGTAGAATAATTTGATGAAGAGCATGATGTGACAGAAAGGTGGAATGAGATGACCTAAAAATGACAGCGCTAAGTAATTTTTAGAACTATACTTCTACTGCAAATCTACTTCATAAGGAAAATTTCAAATTGTTAAGACAGCAATTAAACATTAACTGTATTTAAGAGAGGTTTTTTTTCTTCCTTCAAGGCAAGACAAAATTAAAAATTGGGATGAAATAAATGGCATACATGTCATGAAGTGATAGCTTCACCAAACAGTAATTTTCTGTTCCGAAAATGTGATCGAAATAAACAGATGTCCTTGTTCCACACTATTAGAAGCTTGTTTCCTAGAACAAGCACTTTGTCATCTGAAAAGTTTTGTGATGGAAATTCTTGCTAACAGCAGATGCTTATTTACCCCTTGCCCCTCCATCTTATCCAACAATTCTTGAGGCAGGATTTGTCCTCAGAAACTAAACACTGGGCTGAGGCTCAAGTTCCTGAAAGAGTTACTTGCCTTTGCACTATTTCCGACCGCTGTTTCTATGGTTTAAGGTAGATAATTTTTTCAAGAGCATTTAGAAAATGTCTTGCCTGTATAGTACTGATACATCCTATCCTTAACAACCTGCAATTCCTAAACTTCTTACTAAATCAAAGTAAGCAATGGTTTCTATATTCTAAGCAGGCAAAGGAAAGCTTACATCTTTCAAACCAATCACCATCTGTTTCATTCCCAGCAAATATAATGTTTAACAAAATATATATAATTATTTCTGTTGTTATTAGCTTCCGATTGCATTTGGATAAGAGATCACAGCAGCGGATTCCAGAATGCCAATCTGAAAAAAATCTGAATCAAGACAAACTCCTGAACACTTATACCTCAAGTGGAGCTGTCAAATGGAGTGTTTTATTTCAGAAATAGATAAACCTGGAGATTTTTGTTGTTTTTATGATTTGTTTATAAAGTAGCCAAACAATCATTAATTAGGCAACTGTAACCCCATAGAGGCCACGGAACAAGTACCACATGGTACCTGCTGTTTTTACCCATACTGTTTATTTACTCTTTCTTAGCAGTGAGGAGAGGAAAAGGCCCGTAAAACAAACAAGCAATTGAAACCCCTACAATATTCAGTTCCTAAATCCATACAGAGTTGATAGAACTTCCGATGAAGACAAACCACAGATGATGCAAAATCTGGATACACTTCAAGAAACAGCTCACCTGGCACTGCAAATTTTCCATTTCTTTTGACATCTCTCAATTGACTCGCTACGACGCTTATTTTTGCCATTTGACAAATGCATTAGTTTCTTCAGAGTGCCCAAAGGGTTAGAGGAGGGTAAGCATCCTGGTCTATCACACCTGCAGTGTAGGACCAATCGATAGAAGAGAAAGAATCAGCAAGGAAGGCATATTATATGGTATCATTATCCTACATTGCCTGGTAAGGGATTATCTTTAATGTTTTAAAACACAGCACTATTCACATACTGGGCTACTCTTCAGAGTTACTATAAGAGAGGCTTTGTCTTATACAATAGATCCTTCTCTGAATGCATTCTGTATCGTTCCTCTTAAAATCGAATGACAAAACAGGCATTACTAATTTTAGCTGTTAGCTCTAGAGAGCGTATACTGCTCGGAGAAAGGCCCTGGATGTACACTAGAACTTTTTACTATATCTGCAAAACCTGCCAATTGTTAAGTGCACAGAATGCAGGTAAAATCCACTTTCTCTAAAAGATTATGCTAAAACCATGCAGGCAGAACAAAGCACAAATGTTAAGAGCCTAGCTGGAAGCCAGAGCCAGCAGCTTCTCCCTGTTGCTTAATTCTTTCTGTAGCACAATCCGAAGCAAGGTGTCATTTTAAAATTTCTTTACAAAGTCACTTTTCAGAGTAGAACGGTACCAGGGGGAGTACAGGTCCCCAAAATGTTTTCCTATCCTCTGTCCAAAGAAAAGGGTTCGCACCTCCACGGACATTAAACCAGGATGCATGTCTACACTGCTTCCCCAGCATAACCAGGTTTTTGTTGAGATCCCATTGCTGGTTGACTCTCACTCATATATACATTTGCTCTCACCAGAATGAGGCTTTGGGAACTAAAATTGTAAACATAATAGAAAGAGTTAAGTTCACTATTAGGCTGGGCCCAATAGCAGCAATCAACTGCAAATGTTTGCCAGAGATGATCAAAAAAATGTACTACCAGTTGATCACCAGAGCGAACTTTTCCTAGGGAACTAGCTGATAATTCTGGCTTGTCTTATGCAAAAAGATGCCGAATATTTTATTCTCTATAGCTATGTAGATACGTCCGTAATAATACACAGTAACACGATCACAAACATAAAAAGTCATTCAGCCTTTGCTTTCTACACATACTTTTACTGGGTCTGCTTGATTATTGTAGCAATGCTGAAGGGAGCTAGTGAGGGAACTTCATCAAAAGGACTCTACTGATGAATTGAAAGGTTGATTTTTTCCTAAGTCCTCAAGATTTTAGTACAAGTCCATATACCCCCTAGAGGCTCTGCTTTATACACGTAAGGACGATGTTTGAACTTTCCACATACGGCACATATCGGTGGGGGGAGGGCAGGAGAGAAGAACCAAAGCAATTGCCACATTACTGTAAACGTGGGGCCTAACGTCTAGCCCTGTCCCACGTTTCTTGTGGATGCTGTGTTTAACTGCATTCTTCATGCCCCTTTGCCAACTGTTCCTTGAAGCTTTTATAAACGTAATGTATTCAGAGAAATTCAAGCAAATGTTTGCTTTTTTAAATGGCAGCTTTTCGAAGTAGCCTGTCACAGAGGTGCTTTCTTTTCATATTCCCTAAACTAACTCCAGATCCCACGCTGGGTAGTGTTCAGGAGAGAGGAAATGACAGGACTTGAAGTGTAATAGATGATGGCCCATCCGCAGCAGGAGTGACTGAATCCTGCTGTCATCCTTCTTATTAAAAAGTCAGGAACGGGGCCCACAAATCCTACTGGAAGACAAAATGTGGCACTGTAGAAATGACATGATGTATGAAGAACTAGCTTAAGTAGTTCCAAAACTTTTCTGAGAGTAATGTCCCTAACTGGCATCACATTACTAAGGAAAATAGCATGTATCATTTCATACCTGGTATGTACTGAAGCTCAGTAAGTAAAATATTGCCATTGCTAATAACAAACCACTGGCTTTGTGCTGAGTTTGCAAGGCCTCAGGACAGCGAGTTGTCAACCCTACTTTGTCCAAACTTCTCTTGATGTGCCTGGAGCTTTCCCCCATGACAGCTTAACTGTAACAGCAACTCGTGTAATGATCAGGCGGTTGTGCTCGATTTGCTTTATTTTTACTTATCTTTGCATGGTATAACCATAGTTTTATATAGAGAGTTGTTATTTTTAGAAGATATGGTGTGATAGCAGAGTCCTTGAACAAGGGGACACAGGGCATGGCCTAGAAAAGTGCCACGGGATGGTAAGGGATGGGGCATAGGACATATGGGTAAGGGATGGGGGACACTGGAGGCCCCGGGACTAGAAAAAACTCACCAGTGGTTAGGTAAAGAAACGTAGACCTGGAGCTAGGTAAAATCACTTTTAGAGGTAACAAAGAGAACAAAGAGCAAGTATCCAACTTGCAAAAAATTCACCATATAAAGGAAATTCAGTTGCAATGTGAAGTAACCAAGAAAAGGACAAGGTGTAAAGCATGGTATCAAGCACACAAAAATTACCTCAGGCAGATCTTATAGTAAGGAAAAAGAAATCATCAACATTATATACCTCCTGGCTAAGAGTTTGAGCCGTATGCTCCCCACTAAAGCCAAGGGGCAGTGGAAGGGTGAGCATAGCGTCAGGAAAAGGAGCAGAAAGTAGGAAGTGTGTCGAGGACAATTTTAACTGTATTATTAGTAGCAGTATTGAGACTTTTCTTTAGAGCAGTATTGTGAAGCTGTCATTTTCCTCCCTTATCCTCTCTCCCCACCAGCACCCTCCTAAAAAGGCCTAACGTGATTTTTTGTTTCCCAGTAGTGTTTGTTGTTGAGTTTCTATAAGCTTACTGATCAGCTAGCAGCAGTTTGAAGGTACATACTGTTTTGGTACCCATTCGGTCAAAACTAACCTAATTTGTTCTTTCATAGAGCATGTTGTGTGACTTAAGCAGTAACGAAGTAGGCAGAATATTTTCTAAATATTAGTAATCATTGTGCTTTCTATGTTACAGAAGTCAGTACTTCTCTAATTATCAGTTAAGAAATGACTAACCAATAGAACTGCTTACAAAATGACATATTATGACTAAGCATGGCAAATAATTGAATATAAATATATTAAATACACACTTCTGGCTTTTCTTCCCACGCCATTGAATTCTAATACTTTTAGTAAGCAGTCACAGAAATATGCAGAGCTGTGTGTTTTTATGGAAGAAGCAGCTCTAGATGGCTTCAGGTCCAGCTAGCTTTCTGTCCCCCTGGGTTTTGCTTCAGAAGGTGCTCAGGGGAAGTTTTAGGACTTTTTTTTTATTGTTTTTATTTTTTTTAAAGACATCATGCATTGCAGAGGTTGCAACCTGGCATACTACTTGGAAGCAGAGCAGCATGAGGTTCAGATGAGCTAAAGCAAACATTGGCAAGCTCTGTTAGTTCAGTAGTTTGCGTGTGTCGCAGTGGGGACTTCCTGGCACTAAACCAGGATAAGCAGTAAGTGCTGTTGCTCATGTAAGTGAAAGATTTAGTTCTGCTATAACTGTTTTGCAGTCTTCAGTGTATGAAGATACATACCTAATAGGGAAAGAAAATTAGCTGATATTTTGGACTCTACATGAAAAAAAGTATATCTGAGATAGATAAATTTCAAATTGCATATACCATCTGCACATTTTCCTTTTTTAATTCTAAAGGCAAATTAAATGTCATGTTCCTTGCTCTTACTGTTATTACTAGTAGTCTTCCTCACGAGAGCAGACAACTTAATCAAGAAAATACTGTATTTCAGAGCCATTGAGGTGAAAAACCTTTTTACAGGAGCTTTCCCATAAAGAAACCTCTTATTAAGCTTTTGACATGGAGCACTTGGCCCTGCAGTTCTTCAGAGTGACTTGGGTTGCACTTGTTTAATTGCACCATGATAAACTGAGACATGGGATCACTTTCATGTTAGAAAGTCAGAAGCTCATGCTGGCATCCTGTGCGTAAAATCCTTATTTTACAGATGGCCTGGAAGTTGAGAGAGAAAAAAATTGAAAATTACACCAGAATCAAACTGGCAAGATCCCTCTCCACAGGATACTGCTGACATGAAGAGCACAACAAAACCAAAAACAACCTTGTCAGCTGGCCAGCTTGAGACTTGGTCTTTCCAGGCTGTAAAGCATATAGGATTCAGCCTTGTATGCCCCTGGTACGCAAGGAAGGAAGAGTGAGCAGATTTAAAATGGGAGCACACTACTATATGCTAATACTTGTAAAAAGAGTTTAGTGAGTTAATGCAAATAATGGTTAAGCTACAGGCTCATACTGAAAGGTTTGCCTCAGTTCCTTTTCTTTGAAATAATAATCAGGACTACTACAACGCACCAAATTGCTGTTTGAAGAATCTCATGAATCTCATGTTTCTTTAGGAACGACTAAACAAAAACGGATGAAAATGAAATCAGTTACAAAGTGTTGACATATTCTTTAGGCATAATGCAACAAATCAATGTTAAGAAGTAGTGTGTAGTATGTGTAGAAAGAAGCAAATGAAAGCATAACAGTGTATTGTCAAGGTGCGGGAACTAGCCGAAATAAAGGTGTTTTTTTTCAATGACTTTTTCTGGTATTATCCTGCTAAATCCCAGCTCTGTTTCACTCTCTATAGTTGCAATTATACTGGCTTAACACCCTGAGAAACGAGGGGCACTTTTGCTGCCTGCCTTCATTTGTAACGAGTTGCCTCTGCAGGTGTCACAGGCGTTCGGCGCTTAAATAACTAAACAGGCTCCAGAGCAAAGCTATCCCCTTTCGTCTTAAAAATTATACAGCCAAAGCTATCCTGTGCAGAGCAATACATTTAACTAATTTGCCCTGTTTGCAGTTCAAGAATGTATATCAGGGAAGCAAATCTTTTTTGCTCTATCAAGAATCCCAAGTGGGTAGGAAGGTAACCAAAGCAAGCAGCTGTGGCCTGAGTGATGTTGCACTGCCTTGAAAAAGATCTTTCCTTTTCTGAAAAGGCCTCTGCCTCCTTTCAGTTGACCACCTACCTGATATAAGGGTTGCAGTGAGGATTACCTCATCTTTGTGAAGTCCTCTGAAAATATAAAGGTGTTAAATGGATAGGAAGTAGATCTTCATTAAGCTTTAGGTAAATTATGAACTCCTGCATGGCAAAAATTTGGAGACACTATTGAAGTGCTCACTGCACAAAGATGTGCAGTTATGGGAGCGCACTGCAGAAATTAATTGTTTTTACTTACCAAAATTTTTTGACATGTCACCTGTTCGAAAGAAGCAACTGTGCTTAAATACTTTTCAAAACGCCATTCCCACCTGCCAAAAAACAAAATACAGCTGTAGTAAAAGAACAGATGTTAGCATCTATTTGTAAAATATACTCCCTAAAAAGATTCCAGTGCTGTTGAAGCTTTCTAACTATACTTAACTAAACTATTTTTTCCAAGGCTGAATGTACTGCAATATCCTGCTAAGAAAAACTGTGACAGAGCAGGCAAAGTTTCCAAACACAAAGGCCTTTAAGTTCTAAACACTTTACTAAAGCATACAAAATCAATTTATAGGAGTGCTCGTCAGTTTAAGAGAAATGCCATTATCAAAAGCAAATAATAGTGGAGCCCTTAAATTATTTAGTTGCTTTTGTATTTTTAATTTTAGGGTCTAAAATTCTACAGATTTTCTAAATCTACAGATTTAGAAACTTACTCATTGGCATCTAGATTTGAAAAATAAATTTTTGAAAATATAAAGGTCACAGGAAACCAGGAAAACTGACTTACCATTTCTTTATGCAAGCTCTGAGCAACACTCCCACAGAAGTAGAAGTATATGAATATATAATCAGAGTAAAAGAACCCACAACCCAAAGAAATCCACAAAGAATAAACAAAAATAAAAAGCACATTATAAACAAATAATAGAAAGAGCTATTTGGGTCATTCTGGCTTTTTTCAAGATGTTATTAAAACAACTTCTGTCATATTTCTTGTTCAAAAAGAAAAAAAAGAAAAGAAAAAGAAAAGAAAACTGCAATGTTCACATGTCCAGATCTGTTTCCATGAAAGTCTCAATATATTTTCAAGTTCAACTTTTTTTTTTAATACAGAAAAAACGGAATCAAAATCAGCCTGTCACAAGTAAGTACAAATAAGCCTATAGCATCTTTTGATTCTGTTGACTGTTGGCAGCATTGGCACTTCTGTATATACTAGATTTTCCCATTAGGTATGACTCTGATATGGTTCAACAAAAACAGCATTTGTAATATAAAGCTCAAGGAAAGATTCCTCACTTTTGGTAGTATGAAACCTGAAATAACTGATCTTTTCTCCATCTCCCCTTTCTGAACACCAAAGCTGGATCATCCGATTCTAGGTTCCCAGAACTGTTGCAAATAGCAACAAATGCTTACACAACGCTCTTACCTTAAGGGTATTGAGATTATTGCATCATGGGACTGGTCTAAAATATGTGAACATACAATAATTATGGTTGACATGATGAGTAAGGATAATAATGAAAAGGCCTGAAGTTTTCTTTGCCTTTCTCTTCCAAGTCAAATATCAAAGTTCTTAGCACTGTGTACTAGTGAATTTTATAGCCCATCTCATCCCACTCAGCACTAGGCAGTCACTACTTACATCATACAGGGAACAGCTCCCACTTTTCTTCTACCCCAAACAAAGTCAAGTGATGGAAGGAAAAATCCATAGAAGTGTGAGAGTCGTGGGGAAGAACTGCAAGAACTATGAAACTTCAAATGAAACTTTAAAAAAAAAAAAAGCTAAAGGATGTATTTTTTCATGCAAGGGTTAAGCTAGGATACTCCTTTCTGCAGACTGCCTTGGATGCCGAAGCTGTGCAGGAATTCAAAGGCATTTGGACGAACTGATGAAAGGAACCTCCTGAAAAGGCCATTCAGCACAAACATGCTGCCTCTGCTCAGGCACAACCTGAGCCGTAAGTCACAAGAGGCTACGAGAATGGTCTGGGGAACCCATCCTTATAGACCCGAGCTTATACTCTGCCCTAACTATCTGTTCTTGGCCACTGGTATGGCCACTCGGCGTGTCCACACGGGTCAACTGATGCAACTGTAAATGGAGGTAAATGCAAGCTACCTCACACTGGAAACATATATAAAAGGAATGTGGTGCCCTCCTCGTGCTCAAAACATGGAAAATTAGAGCCCTACGGACAGGAGAACAAGCAGCATAGAAAAAGAGGCCATATTGCTGCACACTGTAGGGATAGTGAGTGAGTAAACCTAAAATGGACCGCATGCTGATGAAACTAAAACATGCAAATACTGTAGTCACATTGGTTTGTCCTGGGGGGATGAGAAATATAACAACAACTTGGGGAAAGACTGCAATATTTTTTTAAAGAGATGACAGGGCACAGAGAAGAAAGTCATCATAGCTGAAAGGAGAAAGAAGGAGGAGTTGGCTAAAACCGAGCTGAAACAGTTGTGTATAAGGGCAGTAACATCAAAAAATACAGAGCTAAAAAAACCTCCAGAAGTGATTTCTGGCCCTCTCATTGTGCCCCACACAATTTGTCTCTGACAAATGGAGAGACTCTTGTATTTTGATGAAGCAGGCAGAGGGCACAGTACAGGAAGAAGTAGTAAAAGTCTGTGGTGCACATACGTGTAACTTATTTTCTTACTCTAGATCTGAAGCTTAGTGGAAGTTGGGGGAAGCGCTCTGATGCTCCTGGGTGAGCAGGCCTGAAGACTAAATGTTCCGTTATCTGCATGTCACCATGTCCAGTTATCTGCATGTACAGTTTATGTTCAGTACAGAAAGTGCACAATTACAGAGCAGCATAATGGGATGAAGACAGAAAGGAAAGCTGAAGTCTCATCTGAAAGCGGGGATGCCTTCCCTTGTTATTGCCACCCTTGCACATTGCGACCGCAGAAAAACTGGCAATCCAATACCTTGATCCAGTTCGTCTTCTCTTATTCACCGCCTCTAACATCTGACCACCATGTGCTTCAAATACATCTTTAGAAGCAAGAAGTCTGCTTCATTTTATGCTCCGCCAGAGCCAAATTCAAATTGCCTTTCATGCGCTCCATGTGACTTGGGAACTACCATCACTTTTCTAAATTTCATAAACAACAAGCCGTAGCACCCCAGCAGTAGATACTGGCAGCCTAAAATGTCAAGCGGCACCGTATTCTCCTCTGCGCCGCATTACTGACATCCCAGCATGTCCTTGTCCCGTACTTCCAGTCTCTCGAGTGATGTCCAGAGCTGTGGGAAGCAAGTCGCTGAAGGACAGCTTCTCATGCACTGTACGTGAAAACGGCCTTCACAGCTACTGCGGACCCAAAAGCTCAGGTAAACCAAGTTAGAACAAGTGGTTTATTTATATCTAAACACATCTAAATTAAATGCCACCAGAAATAAAAATACCAATGGAAACAAGAAAGAAGGAAAGTCCCATAAAATACTCTAAGAAGTCAAATCTACCGCTCCCATTATACAGAAGATCAACTGCTGGCTTCACTTCATGCTTGGATGACTCCTCATTTTCGAAAATAAGTAAGCAGATACCCCATTTAACTTTACGAGTAGCCATTCATACACTGAAGGGCTAGGAGTATTTTATTCTTTCTACCCTTCCTCCTCAGCTAGTGCTGAGGCCAAGGCAATAATAATTGTCTTTTCTTCCAGAGCCACACTAACAGACGAATCCAGCAAAGAAGGGAAAGATAGTTAGCCAGAGACAGACAGGGATTGTATTTAACACATGGAATCAGAAATGTGGAGTCTTAAGTCTATCAGTATATTTCCAGGGATGAGTATAATAATAGCAGTTGAGAGCTTTTATAGCTACACAAATCTGTCAAACAGCACTTCAGCAACATTTCAGGAGGGAATTGGGCAAAAAGCTTTTAGCAGAGAGTTAGGGGAGTTCTGTCGCACCTGATCTATTTGATACTACTTTTAAGTATTGCAACAGCACCTACACGCCCAAGATAGAAAAGGGAGTGCTATCAGGCAAATACAAGTTGAATTACAAAAGACAGCAACTCTTCTGAGGCAGCCTAAAACCCCTCCCCCCACCCAAAATCACACTTTTGGTAGTAGTGTTGGATGAGGAAACCAGACTTGGAAAGAAGCAGCGTTGAATGACACAAGACAGCTCAAACCATGAAAAAAACCCTCTAAAACAGAAGAAATTTCCCTTTTTTGAAGTGACAAATTCATGTTTATATTGAAAAAAATGACTGCCTTCAAAACAGAACCTAATTATTGCAGCCACCAGCACAGAACTGAGGACTTAAAGACCCTGAACAAAGCAGGGTAGCATGTTTTATTTATAAGAAAGCCATACTGAGATTGTTTATTACTTTCAATACTGAATTTTTATGAAAAAAGCTCAGGTTTTATTCACACTGCATGTATTTTGTAATACACCCTGGAATTACAAAATTCTACAAAAAGCAGATCACAGTTTTTAAAACATTGCTTTAACTTGGGTGCACCACGGGTCTCACCTAATTTGCATGTACGTGTAGGCATATTTTATTCAAAGATTTACATATTTTTGTGTGCCTTTTCTTTCTTCTCTCTTTGCTAGTGAAACAGAAATGGCTTGAGTACACTTACTAAAACCTTGGTGGGGGCAGTCCTTTCTCTCACCCTGGGCTTCACCTATTTCTTGAGCTGAGGAAGTGCGTAGACAGGCTGCCCTTTAGGATGACTTGGCTTCAGCATCACTCTGCAGCTAGCTGCCCATTTAGTCTTGTACTTGCTTATCCCAGTTCTGCTGCTTCTTGAACTAAACACTGTTTATGTCAAAAATAAGCTGGCTGACCAGCAAATGACCTTGCTGAGATCCCACTTTAGCTTTTGAATCCCCAAGATCGATCTATAACATGTGCCTCTTAAGAGGTGTTAGGGCACTTACTGATCTTTGTTCCCACATATGCTCCCAGACAAAGTGACAGCTGCACAGCAAGTGCATCAGTTATGTGGTTACCTTTTATTCTCAGCATGCAAAAAGTCTCCAGAAACTTTCTGATCTGTGGCCACTCCCTGTGCTCCCCCTCTGCTTCACCAAGTATATTTGATGGATTAGCAATGACATCCAGAAAGAAAAAAAATGCCATGAAAGAACAAAAAACAAACAAACCCTGTTCAGCTGGGCTAAGCAGCGCAGGCTTGCTTACTCCTGCCTCTTTCCAACACTGGACCAAACAACATCGCATGGATGCCAGTAAGTGGTTACATTCCCAACAATACCCGGTTTATTGTAAGTTGGCCTCATTACTTCTAAAGGGGCATCCACTGTACCCACTGCACCAGCACCAGATCTGCAGAAAAAAGAAAAATCAAACCCCAAAGCACTTTGAGCAACAAATAAGACAACAGGTTTGCCTGCAGTTGCACTTGACCTAATTTGCAAATGAGCACTAAACATCTAATTGAGAGGTATATAATACAAATCTTGTAGGATTGTGACAACGTGGCAAATCAGACAGGATGAAGCATAACTTAACTTGAAGCATAGTTAAACTTAGTTTAACTTGGTGTAGTTAAGATATACCTCGAACATTGATTTCAAGACCCTGAAAACAAGTCACAAATGAGAAAGGAAGAGACCTCAGAGTCTGTAAGCGTAACAGAGCTGTTACTCCAGCTGTTAAATTGCCCAGGCAAAAACTCCAACACAAAATAACTGAAGGGTTACATCTTTATAGGCAGGATGACTCGGAAAAAAGCAGGACTAAATGTCGAATAAGTTAATTCTTCCTTATCTCAGGAACAGCACTCCCACAGTAACAACAGTGTTCAGTCAGGGCATATATTTTAGGTTCCCAAATGCCAATAGAGGTCTTGCTCCCATCCAGAATTGTCGTTTCCTTGAGAACCATGTACAAGAAGAAGTTCTAAGCTAGGTCTTTTTTTAAAAAAATTAAAGAATATTTACTAAGATCCTGACTTCTCTTTGGGTTCTTATTTTTCACACGTTCTGATCAAGCGGCCACTGCTATAAATGAATTATCCATCCAGCCATTCTTTGACTTTCTTAATATTCTAGGTTGTGAAAAATGAACAGGCTGTTACTTTTCTATTTTTTAAATACTTAACATATTGCCAGCTTAATGGCCATTACCAAGCTGCACTTGGAAAGTGTTTGGTCACTGAAACTGATCTGTTGTAAATGACAAAATAATAGCAAAATCACCAAAAAATTGTACAAATTAATTCTCTCAGAAAACAAAAACAGACAAGGACTTCTGAATACTGGCATCTCATATAGTGAATATGAGATGCAAAATAATTTCCTACAGAAATCATCAAGATTAGGACACAAATCACTTTGCTTAAAAAAAGAAAGTAGAATTTTTGATAGATAATCGAGGTAACTTTAATTTTCAGGAGTTCTACTAAAGGACACAAAACCGCAGCTTTTTGAGAAGGAGACAAAATGATGCAGAATACTTACAGAACCTACCTACCTACAAAATACCTTCTACAGAATACTCGTTTCCCCAGGAACTATTTCCAATAATATCTTAGAGCTATTCTGAACGTGTTCAGACCAAGGAAGACAGCCAGAATCTGTATTCCCTTCTCACCTCCCAAAAGAATACCTGGAGTGGATAGACAAGAAAGCAGTTATTCCTAAATGAGGGATTATGAACCAAATTGTTTTAAATGAAAATCACAAAGAAGCAACTGAAGTCTGCTCTCAGAAACCATTGCAGGAAAATACTAGCTGGAATCTGAGAGCAGAATGTTCCTCTTGAAAAACAGAGTTTTATAGACTACCAACAGTCTCACCTCTTGTGCACTTGCCTTCCTGAGTGGCTCCGCTACAGGTATGGGCTCCAAAACTCCTGGCTTGATGTGGGGTTGATTTCATCTACTAGGAATAGAAGAGATTTTTCTCTAACATTTCTAACAAAGGGAACTGACGTTTTAGATATAGTTTTCACATACGCATTACAATCTCCTACAGTGTTTCTTCTGTCTTTTAAATACGGGATCCGTCCTTTGTATATCTTGTGTTGCGCCTTTTTTTCTCTCCAAGGATCTAACATGTTCTTTCTGCATTTGCCTGAGCATTCAGTAATACAACTTGAGCAGGCAATTTCATCGGGGAAAGAAGAGGAAAAATCAGAATAACTTTGCATCAGGTAAAGCAGAGCAAACTACATCCTCTTGCGAAGAAGAAAATAGGGTAGATCTCCTGCTGCTTCCAAAGCTGTCCCTTAATCTGAGAGCTGACTTGATGCTTCTACTTAATATTTGCACACTGGAAACTGAATCTGAGTAAGTTTAAAAGGTGGATAAGCCTTCACTCCCACAGGTTAGCAGAGGAGATGGTGCTGAAGGTAACAGCAGGATACTCAAACACTAGCCTCTTGAAGTGCTTTACTCTTTCACTTTCCCCAGAGGCACAATAAAAGTACAAAAGTCCTGCGAGATGAGAAAAACAAAAAAATCCCTGGGTTTGATAAGTAAGAATAAAACAAACAGGGGAACATGGATATCAACAGCAGACCCCTTCCAAATACTAGAAAATGTGCACACTGTCAAAATAATAACTAAAAAAGAAATTTAAGTTCAATGGTTAGTACCTTACCTACCTGCATCTGCTGCATCTCTTCCACATTTTTATTACCTTGGCAAGGTTGTATATATTTCCAGAGAGAAAGAGCCTTGCCATAACGACCCCTCAGAGAAATTACAGAGAATTCAAGTCTATGCACATGTAAAGAGGCAGAAGATTGTGGAAAGAAATAAACAGGAAAAAACATGTATTTGTTTTCTCCCACAGTACAATTGCTTTAAACATAAAGGAAGTATAAACAATACTGAATGTGTAAACTTAGGGAAGTATAATCAGCTAAATTGCTTAAAAAATCTTTTCTTGGAGGAGTAATAGAATTTAATACTAAAGCTACTAAGTACTTCCTCCTTGGTAACAGTAAATATGTAATTAACAGCAAGCAGTTTAGCTGATCTTCGCTATTGTCTAATGCTACCAGTGGGATAATTTTCAAAAGCCTTTCATTCAGTTTGTCCTTAACTTGGTCTGCAACAATTACATTAAAAATAAACTGGGTAGTTTTCCAAAAAACACAGCACTGTTGTTTTTCTACAGGGGTACCCTGGGTCCTATAAACCAGGTGTTGTTATAGCATATTGGAAATAAAAAGCAACATTTCTGAATTTGTTTAAGAGATATTATGTATGCTACAGTACCTCGCTGAGTTCATGCAAGAAAGCTTCTTCCCAATGTTTTAATTGGCACTTAGCTTCTTTTACAGCTTGTTCGGCTAGACGGCATACACAAAGTAGTTACTTAAAGTGTAGCTTAGAGTATTATAAAACACATCTTTACAGGAAATAAGAATATTTATTTGATAATTGCCATGACAACTTGGCCACGTTTTGCAGTCCTGAGACGCTGAGTGCTTTCCACCTGCGAGTGTGCGGAGCAGCAAGGAGCTTGCAGAGCCCCTTCAAGTTGCCCGCTATGGGTGCCCCGTGCCGCTGCAGCCCCCATAGTGTGTGCAGGGGGTGCAGAGCCTGCATCCCTGGAGGGGGCTCGGTCACACATCTCGAGTCACCTTTGGGACACTCACAAAAATTATTCAGAGCAGATTTGTCAGCCTGAGGTTTCTTGGGCTGAACGCCCACTGATGTTACAAGGAAGCCCACAGTAAGCCCAATTTGGCTGAAAAAATGCAAGTCAATTACAGACCGGAGTATGCGGGAAGAATAGAGAATAACCTAAACTGCAACAACCAGAAAATACTTATTCAACAGACCCAAAATATCCTATAGGAACATGCTGACTGTTGGCTCTTGTTGACAAAACTAAGAGGGGAAGCAGGACGCAGTCTTGAAGCTGTACAGATAAAAGGATGGCTGCTTCCCACGGTTAGGACTTCATAGCTCCCAGATGGCCAAGGAATAACTAAGATGTAATTTGGTTAGCCTCAAATTAAGTCTCCCTTCCAGGAAACCTGGAAATTTTGATCCCTTATGATAATTTTGCAGTAACAATATGTTTGTAATTAGTACATTCAGGTTTTGGGAAGAGTGTATTTTCAGGAGATGAGGAAGACGATAAGGAAAAAGAGAAGGAAACAAACATTCTTTCACAGAAAGGAGAATTTCCTTTTTTAAAGTAGTTTTTCACTGCTGCTATTAAAACTCAGGTCCATTGCCATGCAGAAATCAGATGATTCAATTAGAAAGTTTGCATACGTTTTTTTTTAACTCAAGACATATAGAACTGAATATATTAACAGGCTAATTTATTTGAGAATGTTTCTTTACACTGCTGATAGCCTACTCAGAACCACTCCCTCCTTAGTCCTCTTGTGTTTGCCAATCCTGAGGGCAATTAACGCCACTGTCTTCCTTGACAAGAGAGATTTTTCTTTAAAATGAGGTAACACTTCCATCCCTGACACTTTATGCTGTTTCTAAAAAGTCTTAAGACCTTGCAAGTTTAGAGAAAGTTTATGACAAAGTTGAACAATAAAAAATACTTCTTTTTATTGGCAAATAAGCCTTAGCACTCTGTAAACCACAAGCGCGTACTAAAAAGCACGCACACAGTTCAGCAAAATAGAGCCAGCAGGTTGATATTGCATACCAATCCTGAGCTATGCTTTTGTTGTTTAACTATATTCATTGCGGCATTTTTTTCACTGACAATGAGATGAAGGGATACATGCAATGGAGTACAACAAATCACTATAAGCTTTTCTTCAAAGGGTGGATTTTACACCTCTCAAGACAGTTACAAGCACATCCAGTGTTTTTTTAATACATTGAAGGCCATGTAATGACAGAGCAATAATACCTGGGTCTGCAACGCTCAGCACCTTGCTAACAGTAAATCTAAATAGGTTTCTTGAAAAACGATCTGCCATCCAAAACTAGCGTAGAATCTAAAAGTCATCTTTGACGCTCATCTTTGCAGTATTGCTTTCAGAAGTCCCACTGATGTGCTTTTGAATTTCAGGAGACCAAAGGAAAAAACCGTAACTTCTGCATCCAGGGTATCCAGCACGTATACCTAACAGATACCATGATGCCACAGCCACGGGCTGCTCTTTGATTCATCTAAATGGATTTCTGTAACTCAAGGTGACTACTCAACTGATTAGACAAAGTCTCTTGGATAACACTCGTGCTGGTAGTAACATTTGCCAAGTGGGACAGCTGCATTTTAAGCTGAAACTGAGCACGCAGTTGCAGATCCTTAGAGACTGTGGAAAAACTTGTACAAGAGTTAACAAGAAAAATAAAAAATTTTATAAAAAACTTGCGGTTTTCTCATTGCCGGTAGAGCACACAACTCAGCTTTCTGCATCCTTCGCACCCGGCTCCACACCACCTTCCTGCCTAAGAGAGTGGGCAAGGCCCGAGGACGCAGCTGTGGCACCTGAGAGCCTGGTACTGAAGGGCAGCAGCGGCAAAGGAGAACTTCATGTTAGGAAGGAACTCCCAGATCAAATAAAAGAACCCAAAAGCGAGGAAAAAAGGTTGTAAACTACTGGTTAATATCATACTTGGTGAAAAGATGTCACTGGCTCTCTATCAAAGCAGCTTCTGGAATGAAAAGGAGCCAAACTCAAGTCTGGAGCGTTTCTGACGCGCGCCTTGAGTGTTTAGCTGCAACTGCCAAGAGCCGGAAAGCACTTACACTGCTCAAGGGAGAACGCTAAGATGAAAGGAGGTATCATTAAGATAATTTTGCATACAAGAGATCATTGCAAGACAGCTCTTCCTCTAAAAAGAAATAGCAATTTTGCGATCTTTCAAATTAATTTGGATACTCTGGTTGCTTTTACAGAAAGCTTTCCAGAGAAAATTGAGATGGGAAAGGGTTCTTAAGAATTGAGAACGTTTTAAGACGACGGGACAATGCTCAAACGATACTGTAACGTTTGAAGAGTGAATTAGTCTCATTACCAGGCTCTTGTTTTCCCCACTAGCACTGAATTTTTATGAGCAATTTTGCAAAAATTACCAGAAATGTCCATTTATCTAATAGTGCTCTTTTAAAAAGCTTTCATTGACAGCATACAGTGTAAATTACTCATGAACATGAAAACTAACAATTGTCAGTAGATTTGTTATGATATTAAAGTTGAAAACAATTAATGAGATGAGTCCATGAATTCTCGACTGCTTCAAAGAGTCTGTTTCAAACTGGAGACTAGCAAGATGAGCAAAATGAACTAAAACAGAGATGATTTATTTTCAAAGTCTCAAATTTTAAAATTAAGCATAAACATGTTTTGTGTCCTATTGAGCAGTAGAGAGCAGCCATCCAAGAGCTGAAGAGTTTGTATTAGAAACAGAGATTGCTTGCTTCTCTCAGCTAGCAGATCGAGCGTAGAACTTTAGATTCCTTCTCACATGCAGTTTCAAAAGGATGCAGAATGCCAGCTTGTATTAAACAGATAAATATGTGCAGTGCTGGGAACCCAAAGTTAACGCTTGTCAGTGCACCCACAATGTTGCATCTTAGATAAGGGAAAATTTAAGCAGATGTTACAGCTCCACCTACTGAACCAAGAAGAAAGGATCAGAAGGGGTATAATTAGTCACTGTGACAAACTGGAGAAACTGAGGCTCTATGCAGACCCTGAATTTTGTCATTTTTTGTCATAGCCATCTGATCTGCACTTAGACTCAAGATCATGCAGTGTCAGATACCCTCAGCCATACTGAAAAAAAGAGGAAGGCAATCAGCTTGCCCTACTAGAAGCAGCAACCTGCTTTTGAAACTCCCAGACTCATTCTGCATTTACTTACAGTTCCTGGTTAGCATGAAAGCCAAGTTTTGCATGCGCAGCCTTTGCTTCAGATGGATGCTGCCACTCTGGTGATTTTGATGAAGTAACAGATGCTCTGCCTGTTCAAGGACGGTGGAGTAAATAGCCATTTTGCAGCCTTCTTCTGCCATTTTTTGTGTATGAAAAAACTAGAGAAAAGGCTGGCCAGCACCAAGTTCACATTAAACTAGAGGAACATTTGGGAGGTTAAAAGAAAATCAGTCTTGTAAAGAAAAATAAACATGTAGCTACAGATTTAGCAAATAGACAGCTCTACTCCTTAATCTGCCAGCAGTAATCATAGGTCAAAAAATGCTATTTCAATGAAAGTTACTCTCAAAGATATACCTCATATGTTCAAAAAGTGGCTCAGCCAGAAATTAGGCTTAGTGCAGACTTCTAAGACAACAGCAGACCAACCAAGTATTTCCTACACATTGACACTGTGGTGACTAGGGAGAAATAGCTGACAGATGCAGGAACATTACTTCTTAATCAATAACTAGTCTTCAGTACTTACTAAGCAAAATACAAAGGAAGGTGGTAACACAGTAGAATAAGAAAAGAGCAGTACAGATAGCTTAACTCTTTCTGATCTCGTGAAAGATCCCTGCAATGGGCAGAAAGTACTATTCAAGTCTGAAAGACAGGAAATTTAAATATTACCCCTGAAGCGGTGGAGTGCTTAACAGTATGATAGATATAATAGACTAATGATTGGACATTTGGTCCAAATGATTACCAGAGTCCAGATACCTAGAGGATACTGACAATAACGTAAGAGCAAACATGCAGAACCTGAAACATCAAAAAGAAATTCAAAAAATAATCTGGATCAGATACGAACCAAACAAAAAGTGACACTGATGACACGGGAGCTTGAACATGTGCCTGATGTTTACTCGTAATAATTAACCAACCTAAATTGCTAGAAAGATGATAGATAAAAGAAAAACACTTAAATCAATGGGTAAAGAGTTCGGCGTGAGGCTCCTTGAAAGATGGACTCAGGTGTGTGCTTCTTTGCCCCCCCTACAGAGTGTTTTACTTGCCATTTTTCTGTATAAAGGAACTTTCTTGACAAACCCAGTCTGAAGGGCAGTTTTGATCTCAATCCAGCAGAAAAGGTAGACAGAGGAGGAAACTAGCTAGTAAGGAGCCAATCCTGAAAAAGCCAAGAGTGGATGAAGACGGCAGTTTCCATAAACACAAAGAGACAAGAATTATGAATTGAAGATTTGTAGCATAAATAATTCCTCTTCATCTTTGACTCTTAAGAGCTCTGTGGATAAGAAAAAGAGGTTTAAAACCTGTGATCTCATAAAAGAAAAAAATCAAAGAAACCCAAACATCCACATTAAGGTTGTTGAACGGTGATGACATCAGCATTCAGTCTGAAGTGAAGAACCAACTTATTCACAGCAGAAAATGAAGACAAAAAACTTATTTCCTTCCTGATTTCAAGAGGCTGAAATTCCCCAGCACAGAATGGCATAATCAAATTGACTGTTTACTCCATTTCTATGACTGTAAAGGGGTACCAAACCAATACACAAACTAAAGGCAGTGCTATCCGGAATCACTCAGATGATTGATCTTTCTTTGCCATCTTTCAGCCACCTTCCACATCCCCCACCTCCAAATAAAAAAAAAGATTTTGGAACAGCAAAAATTGGTAGGGGGAGTATAAAGGAGCATTTATACACCATTTGCATGACACACTCGTCTCTTGGGTGAGAAAGCTATTGTATGGAATTGATTAGACTTCATTATACTCTAATTTCACATTCGCAATTTGTAACAAATTTAAGAATGTGGCAGCACATTATAAGATCTGAAGAGATTTGGATTTCACAGGAAAAAAAGGAGCAAGAGCAAATATAATGCATTAACAAAAAGAAATGGCAACTGGTACTTAAAATAGAACAAATCACAGAAAGGTCCATTAAATATAACTGAGAACCAAGATAACGGGCTTAATATTTAGAAGTGATTGGACAAAGAAGGGACACGCAAATGAAATGAATGTAGCACTAAAAGGTGATAAGACACTGAAAATGATAGGAAAAGTGAGTATTATCACTAAACACAAATTTAGAACAATAGAATAGTCATAGTTTATTTTCAGAAGGTGTGATATTTTTAGCCCCTCAGAAACAATTTTAGTATTTGTCTAGCATCTGCAACGCAGATGGCATTACACAGTTATTAATGTTACAGGAGATTCCAGTCACAACGTGGTGCATACTGCGGCACTGCAGCAACGCTGTGTCCCACAGCCTCTCCCTTCTCAACACTAAAGAATTGCAAGTGACTTCCAAAGTTTGCTTATAAGATAGCAGTTGACTTGCAGCAGGTATGCTTTTTGCAGAAGAAACTAGAAAGCTTATATTCCTGCAACCCTTTCTGATCTAGAGCACTTTCTAATCTAAAACAGGAAACCTGCAGCAAGTGATTTCTTGACACTACTTAACAGACAGCCACCTTTCTGGTTCAGCATAGTGTCTTGAGGCTTCAGGTAACAGCAAGGGACTCCTGAGAGCAGAAGCTAAAGACTTCACTGTGTTAATACTACAACACTGCCACATTTACTTTCCTTCAAGTCAGCACTCTTTAGCATCTCCTTATTCCTCTTAACTTTGTGCTTAGCATTTTACAGGATGTCACCCCCACTTTGATATCTTTTCCCCTACCAAGTGTCCCTTTCCAGTTCTATGCATAGCGCCTTCTACTATGCTCAGTAGTTCACTATATATATATACACATATATATCTATTTCAGCTTAAATGTTTACAAAATTCATGCAAATACTTCGTTAGGTAATGAATTGGCTTAAAAACTTGTAGTGACAAAACAAACTGCTCACAATAAGATTTGAAAACTTTGCCTAGGAGGATCAGTTATTTTACTCGCGCTGAACAGTTATCACAATTAGAAAAAGAAGTAGGAGAAATGGTTATAGCAGTGGAAAGTAAATTGTTATCATGATCCCAAACACCTTAGTACAGCTTAAGAAAAGTGAATTACTTAAGAGAACCCTTAGAAAAATGAATTACTTAAGAGAACCCTTAGAAAAGTGAATTACTTAAGAGAACCCTTAGAACCCTTTAGCAGGATACTGAAACAAAGGCATAGAGAGCAAGGGTTACTGGGGACAGGATAAGTCAGCCACTGTGCAAGTCTGTAACAACTCCATCGGTAGAGAAAAGCCACAAGGCTGTGGTCCACAGTTTCAGAAAGCTGAACTGAAGCACCTGATTCAGTGATATTAAAATTTTGTATTAAGGAAAGGTAAGGTCGTCATCTGACGCATGCAGCAGACCCCCGGTCCTGTCCTATTTAGGTTGTTCTTTGTAGCTGCTTGCTGAGTTTATAAAGAACTTACTACAAAGCCTTTTCCAAAAAGAACCCTCTTTTAAAAACAGTTGTGAATCATTTATGACATCCAGCTGTGTGTATGACAGGTAAAATCCGCATCTTACCCTGTGGCAAACAAGCACATTACAAGCAACAGGTAGAGAGAGGTTTTCAGGAGCACTCTGCTGGCCAAATGCTGTTATTTGAGAAGACAGGTAAGGCCAAGGTTAAGCACTTCTGAAAAATCTACTTTTAGACGCCGTACTGCAATGCCACAAAGGAAACAAGACAAGAAAAACTGCAGCTAAGTAGTAGTAAACTTAAATCTGATAGAATTGCAGAAAGACAGACCAGAGCAAAATGAAAAACACAGGTTTTCATCCAGGGAACATCAGCCATGGAACAGCATGCCAAAATTTGTAACTCATCAGTGCCAACAGTTTAAGAGGACTGGAACCAAATATTGCCAAAGCCTTGCTTAAAGCTCCTATACCCACAGGAGCTGCAGCCCCAGCATCGACCTGCCACAGCCACCAGCTGTAATGCAAGATGATCTCAGATAACACTTTTTTTTGTGCTGGACTCAAGTCTATCACATGTAGGCTGAATACCAGGGAAACCCTAGATTGCTCTATGCCAATCATTAGTGCTTGGTAATTCCAATATCTTTATTCAGAAGAGCTGTATTTCACATGCTGGAAGGATGCTGTACCAGAGCCCTTGTACCCACAGCTCACCTACAACACCGGTCAAGAAATATGACTCAGCAGTCTTTTATGTATTATCACCTGTAACACAGACTACAGAGCCAATGATCAATTGTTCCATAAAGATCCTGTGTTAACAACTTAGCTGCTAAATAATTGATTGCTTCAGCTTGTACATTTGGTAGGAGTTTCTTTGCTGATATTTGAGAAAGTTGGATCAGGTCCCCACATGAGTGGGAACTTGTCCACTAATTAGGCATGGAAAGATTTACTTTAGGAGCAATTCTGTGTAAATGATGTGTTAAAAGATTAAGGGTCCATTAAAAAAGAGCTGCATAAGTGACCTATAATCTTATATTGCAACTTTTGTACACTTTGGAGACACTCAAGAAAAAAAAAAACCAAAAGGACCTTTTAAGGTGATTATATTTTGTACCCTGTCTGCTGCCCTGGGTTGCAGTGACTGCCAAGCTTTTGTCACAGATGATTACACTAAAGCAGGCTTGCTTGCCAACGTGATTTGAACTTTGCTTAAATTATAAGTCACCCTGCCATCTAAGTCAATTTCCCACCATGACAAAAAGGTTATTTAGGCTTTTAAGTGCATTGGTTTGAAAATGAAAATATCTAAGAGTGCAACAATAATGCAGCCTTGCTCACCTGGGTCTATAAAAGAAATAAGGCATGTGTGTTGTCTCTGTCTTCTCAGCCTGAATAAATACTCCCATCCACAGGTCAAAACACAATATACTCCCTAAGCTCCTTGTGACCATCATCCTGGAAGGCTGAAATATTTGACACATAAGTAAGTTTATTTGCAGACCACAAAATATGAACTTTACTATATGGAGAAAATCAGATGCATAATAAGCAAAGAACACACAACTAACCCAAAGTCACTAGACTAAAGTGTCCCAGATTCCCACAGTGAGCTTCATAGGAAATTAAAGGATTTTGCGGATTTTCTTTGGAGTAAGTTTGTCAGATCTTTGCAAATAAGCTTCGGTTTGGGCATTTCCACTGGACTTGAAGCTAATGGAACTATACACCCATGATATTTGGCTATAAACAATTTTTATAATGGGTTACTGTGGCCATGCAGGATGAAAATTTAACCGTCAGTGTTATTTAATGAAACGCAGGTGTAGGCCCAAGACACGACTGTCCAGCAAAGTTACTAAATCACACACACCCCCCCTAGAGCATATAGGTAGTATAGACAGAAACTCTTTCTTGTTTGAAAAAAAAATCAGAACTAAGAGCAAGGTGGAAGTAAGCCTGAGCAGCTCGGAAAAATAGAGGCAGTCTTGCTTCTCTACCCTGATTATGTTACTTTATTAGTTCTTCCCTTTCCTGGCTCACAGCTTCCAGCCAAAGCCCTCAGAAGACTCCCAATGAAGGAAAACAGCCATGGTGTCTCCCTCTGGTGTCTCCAGAGGAGGTAAAGAAAAGGGCCTTTCCATAGATGGTCTTGGTGCCCTCCCTGCCTAATCTGAGACAGCAAACCCTTGCTTAGGTCAAAGAAAAGAAGAAAGCTGGGTAGCCCAGCATAGGGAGAGGACATTTAACTAACAGGAGGAAGGCTGCCTTCTCTGTATGAACCCATTAGCATAGCATGTAGCATTACTGAAGATACACCAGTACCTAAGGTACGCAAAAGCTATTTTGGAAATATTTCCACGTGCCAAACAAAATTTGAGTAGCTCAATCTGATAGCCATTGAGCTGACCTGAAAGTGGTAAAAAATAATGGTGTCTTCAGCCTGTTCTTCCTTCTCCCTTTTGCTGGGAGCTCTGCTTCGTGATCAAAAATTCAGCTCCTCCATTTTCCCAGTGCTTTGCTCTCACCGGTCCTTGCTGCTGAATACTGCACAAAAGCATGAGGGATTAAAAATGGAGACATTGTGCTCAGAGACCACCACCAGCTATCTTAGTTTCTCTGCAAGATTCTTCTTTCGTAACTTCTATTCCTTCTGGGTTTTCATACCTTCCCTTGGCCTCCAGATACCTTCTTTCTGTTTTGCCCATTTCTGCTCCCTGGAGGATCAAAATTTCTAAAGCATCTCGTCTAGGAATTCAGTAGCAGGATTTATTGTCATACCGGACATTCTCCCTGGCTAAATGGCAAAAAAAAAAAAAAAAAAAAAGGCAAAACAAACAAACAAAAAAATCCTATAAAATCCCAGCAAGTTTAAACGCTCTTTTAAAAATGTCACTGAATGATACATATGACAGAAGTTAATGATGCTCTACAAAAATTAACTGAAACCGTAGTTCTCATCCTGTACTGAAGACACAAAAAAACCCAAATAAATAAAAGATTCTGCCCTAAATAGAGGAAGCTTTATTTCCAATGGGTCTTCCTCTGTTTTTAGAGCTGAACTCGTCCCTTCCCCCCCCCCCAGCTAGCGCCTGTCAAAAATTCCTAGCTGATACAGGCAGGAGTAGATTTCTTTTTTTTTATAAAAACACATTTTCTGAACTGTTCACCCAACCTATTAAGAAATGGATAAGAGTATTGCCAGAATGCCATTCTGTTTCATTCCCACAACCAAGTCTCCTCACTACCTTTCCATATGGCTTTTAAAAAAATTAGCACAGCCATTTCTATGTTATTTTTCACCTCTATAGGTGTTACTAGTTTGCCATAACAGCAGACTCTTCCTCCTGCTGTGTCTGCTAGAAATATTAACCCAGTAGCCCAGTGAAACTGCACTGCTTGTCCGGCAGCCCAGCGTTCAGAAGAACTCTTCCATTAGTTTCTGTATCTAGTCTGGGCTCTCCATTGTGCTTAATTTTTAAATACTAAATTCAAATTCCTAGAGAAAAATATTCATCTTTTTAAACAAATAATTTTGGGGTGAGGGGTAACCTCTGAGCTCTCTTTCCAAATCTAGCCTCTGTTAAATCCCTGGGCCATCATGACTAGAATACGACACTCTTATGTTGATTCAGGCCAAGACACTGCGAGGAAGAACTGAGGAAAATGATGGAGAACTTCAAAATATTTGGAAAACAAATGAACAAATCAAAAAACCTCTGTCATGTGTAAGGCACAAAGCTGAAAAAAAAAGTTCTTGCATCATGTGTTAGGGTCTGTAAAGACACAAAAAAAGGCCATATCAAAGGCAGAGGGAAGGACACAAAAAAATGTCTATGTGGACTCGTCTCAGAATACAGTAGGTTGGGCTGATTTCTTTTGTAATAGCCCAAGACATCTGCTCTGGCTTTTGACTCAAGTATTTTACCGATGTTAAGCATGACCATATACAAATTTATGTAATTGAACTATAAAAAGCCATGAATATATGCCATCCCAAATAAAATTTTATTGTTAATGTGTGCAGTAACAACAGCATAAAATGCCATGACTGCACATAAATATGACAAAAATCATAGAATTATAAAATCATTATAAAAATTTCATCAATGAAATGGTAGCTTTTTGTACTTACCCTTTACACCATAGGTGGCATTAAACTGTTACATTAACTCAATCTCATTCTTTAAAGGAGAGTATTTCAAAATTACTGACATCTCCATAACACATTTCTCATGACAACCTAGTTCTCTGGTACTTGATGACTGGTATTGGGACAATTATCTAAAATAATAAAAAGTATAATCCCTGCAGTATTTTTTCAAGACTAGGGAAAAAATATTTTTGCTATTGGACTTGATTTTTTGTTTGTTTGTTTTTTGAGAAGTCATAAATGAGAGAATTACCCTCAAGGTAACTAGCCTTACAAAAGAAAAAAAGAATTGTAATAAGCTTTTTTTAGGGGAAATAAAAATCATGGAAATGATCTGGTGACAGTTAAAGTTTTAATTCTATTTCCCAGACCTGGAATCAATAGTTCTAAAACGTATGTCATGACTCCTATTTCTGTAGAGATCTTTTCAAGGGCTAGGTCTGGAAAAAGCAGCAAAAGTGGCGAACACCCAGCTCACAATCTATGAAAATCATCTGTGAACCTTGTCAAGGAACTGCCCTAACTGTTTTATTGTCATAATCTTGCAGTCTGAAGAACTACGCTCGGTTCCATTCTCTGCCACGTATTTCCTCAATGCATATCAGAAAGAAATCAAGTGCATGACTAAAGATCAACTAACAGTACCATACTTCTCACAGGAATGCTGTTTTGGAAGGCTATGCTAAAATTTACGTGTTACTCAAATGCTACAGTTGGCCTTCACTGCCAAATTTTCAAAATAGGTAAATCAATACTTAAGATAAGGAGACCTGTAACACCTGAAACAGCCTCACTGCTTCGTAAGCTCAAGGAGAAAGGACTAAATAAACAGCTGAGAAGGATAATTTACTTTTCTGACAAAAAAAAAATCTTTTTTTTTCTTATGAGAAACACAGGAAAACTACAGTGTGTGTTCAGAGCAAGGAGATCAAACATTCACATACAGAGAACTCATCCAACATTCCTTATCTACTATTTTGTTGGGTACTCAACAGCATCACAATGTGCTCTTATTACACATATTACTGAAATAAAATCATGCAGAACACCCTGGATCAGACTGCTGCTGCTGTCCACAGCCCTCTGTCATGAGAGCTTCGTATATCAATGGCCTCATTACCATGCCACATATTTGGAGCAGAAAAGTTACCAGAGGCAACATAAAAACACATAAAAAGCACATTTGAAGTCGAAGCCTGCGCTTCAGTGTACTGCAGCACAGGAAGCGCAGCAGGGCAGAAACCACAGCTTCTGAGGTGGAGCGAGCTCTGCTGCAGCTGCGGTTCCCTGTCCCTCGTAACCGCACTACGAGAGCGCTTTGGGGGCTCACGCTTGTGGGTTTTTTCCCCAGCACACCTGAAATGTTTTGGGTGTTTTTTCTTTTATACTTACAGCGTGAAGATGCTCGCCCTTTGTTTTTGTCATGCAGGGATCACATCTCTCCTCAGCAGATGCAGAGCTAACATTTACCACAGCAAAAGGCCATACTGAAAATTTTTCAGCTTTCTTACTTGAGGCCTGTTTATGAGAAAACGTCCATCAGTTGTTGGGGGTGAATATCCATTAATGGTCCTTTATACGCATCAGGGTATGAACTGCTAGCATTTAAACTAGTATTGCACCTCACCCATGGAGATATCCGATCCCTCCTTGGCAGCCTTCTGCCCTGCAGGCATTTCCAGGGGGTCGTTATACTTTAGCCACAGAGGGCTCCACTCTCGTCTCTGCTCGCCAGGGGCGAGAAGACCTCTTGTGAAGGTGTAAGAGTGCAGCTCTGCTGTTGTATAAATGTATCTTTGGCCATCTCTTTTCCTGCAGGAAAAGGTCTGGCACAGTCCACTTACTCCATTTGTTTCTCCCTCCTCAATCAGCACGGGATGAGCCAACATTTAAGTAAGAAGAGTTGTTAGAGTCCTGTCCCCAAAGCCAAAAGACCATACAATTTCTCTCTGGTCAGTCTGATTAGTTCTTCTTGCTTTAATAAGCGTTTCGGGTCTCCAAATAAAAGTTTGAGTTAGATGCTTTATTATAATTCTTCCTATGTTACTCCCTCCTCCTTTTTTTCTCACTCATTCTTTCAAGTCCACTTCTTTTTCATGTTTTTCAGCCCTCATTCTGTTGCTTATCCTATCAGCTGCATTAGACTTGGTGTGGTACCTTTTAATGAGGCAAACCAATGAGCCATTTCCCCTAGAAAAGCTGTTTGCAGTTATATCAGAAGTCAATTATTCAAGTTATATCAGAATTCAGGTATTCAACCACGGCTCTAGAAAGCTGCTTTGCTCACCCTTGAAAGGATGACTAGACGCTGCTTCTCGTGAGCATCACCCAGTTTGGTGAGAGGGAAAGCAAGAGCGGATGAAGCTAGGGGACTCTTGTAGGAGCTGCAGTTCACTGCGTGACACCAGGCCCCGCAGGGCAGGGCTGATGTTAGGCATCTTCTTAATTTTCAGGTATTAGCAAGTGACTCCACATAACAAACTGACCTTTCTGTAAAAAAGTAATCTTAGATTTATGAATGAAGATCGTACTTCACAGACATATTTTCTAAAGGAAAAAAAAAAAGACAAATTTAAATTTTCCTAAGTATGTTTTTATACATTTTTTATTCAGAATAATATAAACAGATGATTTAGAAACAGTCACTTTAAATATCTAAGAGCTTTAAATTTGATCAGATTGAAAGGATACTTAAAGCTTTACTGAAAGCGCTTGTATGACAATTAAAAAAAAACTCTACCTCATTAAGATCATCTTTCTCACAAAAAGTTTGAAAAAGTGTACGTTATTGCATCTTCTTTGTCAGTGAATGATATGAAATTTTTTCCTATTTGCATGCAATAAAATTAGAAAAGAGCCAAATACTTTTAAATAGCTTGTTGTCAAGATGTTATTCTGTTTTAAAAAGACAGAAGCACATCTGACACCCCTATTCTAACATACTCAGATTTAGTCTGCAGAACTAGTGTTGTTGGGTTCATGATAATTTGAGGATAAACACAGTTTGTAGAGAGAGAAAAAAATCATTTCCGACCCAGGTAGTTACCTGTTTTTCCTAACTAGATCAGTTGGAAATTATATCCACATGAAGCAAGAATATGAATGACAATTGTCAGCGTTCTTCTGAAAAGCTTTGAGACAACAGGAGGCAGAATGGTAAAGCAATACACTTCTGAAATATACCTTAGAGATAGCCAGAAAATAAGAATTCAGGAGCTTCATCTGCATTATTAGCAACAACTGTAAATTAAACAGTGTGTTAGATAACCCACTAGCTTTTCACTGCTCATGATTTTATAACTGTACTCCATTTAGTTCTTGGAACTGATCATCAAGTGAGCTACTATTTAAAATCAATTCCAGACCTCTGGTTGTGAGTCGATGATCTAAAAACAAACCCTTAGACTTCAATCTGTTGTTACAGAGTCTAATCATCTTGGAGCCTCATGTCCATTTAGCAAAACTTCCAGAATAAATAAAATTATTTCCTTCCTCTTAAACACAAATAAACTGTTTATTTACTGAATCGTGCCTGTGAGGCACTCATTAGATAATACGTTAACTTGCACAATGTCCAGTTTCAAAAACATACAGTTTTTTCTTTGTACTATTATCATTCGCGATACTTCAGAAAAAAAGTATTTATGAGAACTCAAGTATATATTATTAGCTGTTCAGTTTAATAGGAATCCAATACATTTTTCCCCTCCTCAGCTAACTTAGTCCAGTTAATATAAACACCCCTCCCTAACCCAAAACTTAGCTCTAGACATCGGCAGAATCTAGATACTGGATTTCAGAGACAAATGGCCTGACTCCAATAGCCTGATTAATTTTCTACACAAATCAGGAACAATACCAGTCTCAAATTTTACATCGAACTATAAATATTAACTTTATTTACAAATTAACCAATATTTGATTCATGTTTCATATGAGGATCTAGATACTTCAAAAGTATGAGTATATTGATGTTCACTATTCAGGAGAGGTAAGAACAGTTCTCCTGTTTCTAATATAAGGAGAAACGAAAGAGTAAGCGGCTTGTTGTTAATGGGATCAGCTACGTGGCAATGTTAAAATTACAAACCAGACTGAGATTCACTGCTCCATCACAAAATACTACTACTGCAAACACACATGCTCTTTGGAAGCTGTTTTTTTGTTACAGAACTAGTAGATCTGGTATGTACTGATAGCTTCAATAGATAATGAAGAGCTCTGCTTCCAGGGAAAATCAACTTGCCAGATGTCTTTCAAAGAATTAAATACGTAGAGCTGGCTTGCAAGAATACCTGGCAACAGCATCCCGGGAATGGTATATTTTCAGCACGCATGAGGTTTAAAAATACCAAGACATAGACTTTGCATTATCTACTTGGCAGGAACACGAAACAACCAAAATACCAAATTACAAAGATGCTTTTTGATAGCAAGGCTATTTGGCTACTCAGAAAAAAAGGTAAATACTGTCCTAAAAAAAGACACATCAAGACAATGCCAGAAAACAGTTTCAGAGAGCTAAGGACTCCCCCACTGCAATACTCTACTTACTTTCCTTGAGAGAAATAAGCCATAAACCAGAGCATTCTTGTACTAGAACACTTTAATGCTATCCTTATCTCAATTTGTAAAACATAATGGCAAAATTATGCAAATTCATACCACACAGTCTTCAAATCAATGGAAGCTACCACCATTATACTCACTTGTACGAAAGAGCTTTTAGGAAATATCTATGTGGGACCATGTAAGAAAATACGCTACGCAGAGAAGTGAGCACTGTTTTCCCATGAGCGGGTGGCATTGGAATTGAATTTTCTTAAAAATACTGAATTTAGAGGTTAAATGGCCTTATCCAAATAACTGATCACCAATGGTTATCCTTTACCTGGCCTAAGTACAATACTTGAATTGGGAATTTAGACACCACACTTAAATAACCAATAGCATATAGTACTTTATGCTTAAATCATGTTTAAATTAAAATTTTATTTTAAGGAAATGAATGAGTATTCCTTGCAAGTCTCTTTTTTCATTAGTTTCAAAACAAAAGTTCATATGCACTCACCTTTGCCAATATTATTTTGATCCTCTAACTGTGCTGCTGTTCCCCAGCTTTCCATGGCACAATGAAGTTTGCCGAATTCAGAGCAGAAAGTACTTTCTAGTACTCTTTTGACTTCTCAATGCCTGTGACTTAAGTGAAAGCTTATCTTAAGTGACTATTCAAGAGAACACGAAAGTCCCAGACTTTATTTTTACTAGTGTGCTATTTAAAGGGAAAAACAATTTTCAGGACATCAGCAAGAGGGTGATTTTGTAGCTAGATTTTTTACCTTACTTTCTTCTGCTGGAAGATCCCAACATGCATTGATAAACCTGAAAGGCTACACACGAACTCTGAAGTCGGCAAGGACTGCATCAGCCAACTAATGAAATGGGAGCTCTGGAGAGAGGGCAATGCAGGAGTCAGGAGAACACTGTAACCTTAAACAGTTTAGGCATGGTATGAGAAATACCATAAAACTGAGCAAAGGTGGAAGAAGAATTTTAGGAAGGTTATTTAGTAGGGAACTGAATCTGGCTTGGACACCGCGATGAATATGCTACTTTTACGAGATTAACAAGAACTATTTGATATTTTCCTTAAAGCAGGTTTCATTGAATCTTTTTAATCACAGAATTAAGAGTGAACACTGTGCTTTGGACCGCTGGCTGCTTCCTGACATGTGGTGGTGCTACTGCTTAAAGCAAGCCAGATAGGCTTTTATAAAGATCAATTTCACATTTTATTCCTCTAAGAAAATGCACAGTCATCTTAGAAACAATAAAAAACAATCCGCAATCTAATATTAATTTTTGTCTTCTAGAAAAATAACATGCAAATGTTCTTTATTGCTCTAAGCATATTTGTCCTTTTAATAAATGACTCTACATATATGGTATTCCATTAGTTTAAGGAAAATTGATTTTAACCATGCAGCTGAGCACTTAGGTAACTAGCTTACTAAGGGTCATGCCACATCCATCATCCAAAAAGCCCAAGAGAAAGTAGCCCACGACTACCCATTGGAAAAGAAGAAGAACATGTTTGGAAATTACTACAGAGTTCAGTCTTCCGGTTATAAGTTTTTCTTCACCCCCACAGAAAAGAACTGATAAAAATGTTCTAATGTGCTACTCTACCTCCAATTTTCTGCCATTTACTGCAGTTATTTTCTACATATGGACACATTTCACTTTGTTCCAAGCTGTGCAGAAAGGAAACTTGCCCTGGCACCCCTTTCAAACCTGATGAGAGCTATGCAAATGCTGGCTTCCATTCAAGGCTGCATCTGAGGCTCCTGGCAGCAAGGGAGGCAAATAACACATTCGGAGGAAGAAGGGAGGAGCACACTCGTTTCTGAGACAACTCAGTACTATATATATAAAGATTTATTTAAAAATTTCCCCCGTAGAATAATAAGAAAAGATGTTTGGATCTTCACTGCCAGAAACCTGCTGTGGTAGGAGGATTAGACCAGCTCAACTCCAGTTTCTAGCAAGATCAACTGCCAGAATAAATTTGAGAAGGCTCAGCCCTGTTCAGCTGACAGCCCTCTTCCGTCAGTGACAGAGAACAGAAAGGTCAGTTGAGAACAGCTCACCTGAAAAACACAAAGACCCTTTTCTGCAAGGAAGCTGAACTGACAATACGTTAACATGTTTACTGGCACTGCTTATGCCAAGGAATAGGTTTATGCATCCAAATACAAAATACCCTATTTTGCATCCCTTCTAGTTGAAGCATAAAGACAGTTCAAAAAAAAAAAAAAAAGAAAAGGAAAAGAAAAGAAAAGAAAAGAAAAAGCTTCCTAAAAGGCACGATCCATTTGACTGTGGGATAGTTTTCAAAGGGAAATGAAAATGTCATCATTTGACATTTCCAAAGCTGAGTTTTCAACTCCTGAGACAGTGTGCAGGCAAGAGCGTTAAATAGAAGAGCTGGCCACAGACCAGTGCACTCACTCTCCATATGTTTACCTGGGGCAATTAGCGTCACTTCCTCTATCAAGGGGCTTACTGTGCTTACGAGTATATATGTCAAGTCTGGTAGCTCCCAAGTCTCTGAAACTAAACAGAGCAAAGTTACTGACAGGGCCTCTAGGTTGAGAAATGAATCATTCTAATTCATACAACTGTAACAAAAGTTTAATTAAAAGGTCTTTTAAAATGGAGGACTATATTCTTCCTTGTGACATTCCCAGAGAGGAGAAGCAGAATTCATGCAACTAAAAACCCAACTCAAGTCTCCTTCTGGGCTGTCTTAATATATTTCCTCTCTGTCCTCCTTTCCTGTACTATTGCTAGATTCTCTCTGGAGGGGCAGGAGCTCTCTCTTACTGCAAACACACTGGGTGCCGTGTCGCTGGGGTCCTGCCGAAGGAACCTGAGGACACTAACCCAACCCGCTAACATGCCCCACGTCACCGTGATAACAGTAACATGCCAGTTCCTAACTGTGACCCTCAGAGTGCCCGAGACCACAGAAATCTGCTTGGAGGAACAGTTATCCAGTGCTGCATTAAGATAAACACATTGGTATAGAGCCTCAAGGCTCATCATCTTAAAAACGCTAATCAATCCACAGAACTATTTTACGGTTTTTAGAAATCGCTCTGTGGGTCATGGGAAAGAGTCTCCTCTGAGGAACTGTTGAGAAGGCAGCACTAAACAACCCCTTAGCAGAGGGAGTCCGAGCTGCAGGCCTTGGACAGACGCACACAGAAACAACCACGATAACATACCCCTGTGCAAATGGTGGGGGAAAGAGCCATTTCTTCCTTTAAAGCCCAGCGCTGGACATTGGGTCCATCCCCTGGAAGGAAGGGGGAGCAGCGGCAGGGATTGGCTTGGCTTCCTTCCCCACACGCTATCCTGGACCTGCCTTGCATAGTGATGGCATTGCCAGTACCGAGGAGGAGCGGTCAGCCTCGTCCAGGGGCAAAGGCAAGAGGGAGCAGATCGGGACTCAGTGTGCACAGGACCATCTGGCACATCGAATCACACAGGCAAGTGAACAATTCAGGCCCCCGCGTTACAACGCCGGCAGCACCTGGTGGTGGCCGTCCTGCGCTGACTTTGCCAGAATGCACAGTACCTGACTGCTGCAAGGGGGAAGGGACCCCCTGAAGAAAAGTCTTCCTTAAAAAAAATTAAAAAAAATATTGAAAAAAAGGTATGCACCCCCCAAAGCAGTAAGCTTTAGTTTTCACCCCAACAAGTCATCTGCAGGAGTGAAATAAAGTCCTTCCATGGAAGAGATGTCATTTAAACTTCAGAGCCATTTATATCCACTTGTAGCAAGCTAAGTGACACTGAAGGCCCACAGCAAATGGAGTTGACCAAGTGCAGTGAGCCCTGCGTGTCCTTCATGAGCTTTATAGAATTAAGTTGTCTTTCAGACAATAGTTTGCTTGTTTTTTTTTGTCCCCCCCAAACTCTGGCTAGCAAGGTCTTAATGCAATATCTGTTTACTACAATTCTCCAGGAGGCACGATGTTCCTTGGCTTTTATCCAAACCATTTAGTTCACATACATATTGGAAAAAGCTGTCATGTCAGCAGCCAAGGTTGATATCAAGAGAGACAATAAGAGGATTAAGAGGTGGAAAGCTTCAGAATGCAAGCAACTGAATATTTCAGGAGAAACGAAGCTGAGAGTGCTACTGATGCAAGGGGAAGGTCAGAAAGCTTAAACACGTCAGGGACAGTTAAGAAAAAATAAAATACCCATTAAGTATTCCAGAAGTTGATTTGCAGCTTTTAAAATTCTTGTATTTCTATCTGACTTCGTATCAACGTTGAGCACTTTGCTGAGCGTATATCACCGACAAGGAGCACTTGCACAGGGAATTTGCTGGGATATATCTACAGCATCAAAACCTAGGTACGATTTAACATTCACGAGTGCCTCAGAGGCTGTTACTTTGTCAGTTAATTGCTCATTTTTATTAACACCTGAATGCTACTGATGGGGATGGAATTGCACATCTCCAGGGTTTGATGACGGATCTTGGAGCCTAATTTCATGAAGACTGACTTTTTGTCACAGTTACCCCTTCCTGTTTGATTCTCTAATGATGTGGTTAAGCAGGTCTTTTCACAGACCTTTCCATTATATCTCACTATCATCAAAACCATGTTTCTGGGGGCAAGGGGGGCAGTAGAAGCATTTTATAGGGCATTATAAATGTTTAGCAGCAAAGGGACAAGACAAAGATTAGCCCAGCTGTTTTCTGTAGCCTTGTCAATGACAAGAGGCAAGGCACAGCGAGAATCTCTCTCTAATTGCTTCATTCTACACTTCAATAATCTCACCTATAAACTTCAAGACACAGCTTGCCAATGGGCAATTCAAAGAACATTAGTTTCTTGAAAAGAGGAGCTTTAGTATTACATTACCTTACATTACCCTTTAACTCACAAGTACATCTGAAATGACTCTTTCCTCCCTCCCTGCTCTCGAACCTCCCAGGAAGGCATTAAGAGACTTGGACAACAAATTTTATAAGACAAAAATCTGTATCTCTGAGTTCATGAAGCACACTGATGAACTAACACCTTGTCAATATTCAGTCCCTGTTATATCATGTTTTCATGGCATGTTTTACTTAATAGCTTCCTGGAAGCATTCAATCATAAGAAATTTTTCTCCTACCCCTAGTTTTAAAGAAAGAGATTCTACTGTAAAAGTTGAAGAATGCTGGCCATTTCCTTTCATCTTCACATGCCATTTCAAGTTTTTTCATCCAGGTATTTTGTATTTTAAAAATGCTTAAATATAAAGAATAGCTTTCTAGCCCTTATAACTTTACAAAAACCTGGTTTACATATCAGAAATGTAACTTCACTTTTGATTAGAAAGAACATTTCTATTATTAAATTAGGAACTACTTTTTTGTTGTTTTTTATTAACATTAGAAATTATTATATTTAAAAATTACCATTTCCCCACATACATCTACTGAGGTATTGTGGCTTAACCTTATGAAGTAACTCCAGCTAATGACTTAACACACAGTAAAATTTCCCTTTTATCCTTGATAGATAAAGTATTAGTCCTGTTAGATAAAGAAATGGAAGAGAATAAATCTGCATGTACGTGTGTGTGTGTGGTTTAGAAAGCGTATACTCTATGATTGCTGGAGAAGGTAAATTCACAACCAGCCAAAACTACTACTTTGAGGAACAGTGCTGAAAAAACAAGTTAAATCAACATCAATTGGCAGCTGAAAGCTGGATCTTCTGTACGCTAGTTGGAGCAACTGATGGGAAATTTGTAGTGAAACACTTAATTGCAACAGATTTGTTTAACAAGAAAATGTCGTTTTCTCTCAAAGTAGCATGTTAGTTTCAACAAAGGCTTTTGCATTTATAAGCGTTGGATCTAGACTATGGTCCGCTAGCTAACATGAGAGAGAAAATCTTAACTTTCTACCCCTACAATAAACAGTAACCTGGAAATTCAGACATGAAGATTGGAGACTTCAGCCTATGTTTCCATCTGCCGTCTCAGCTTTAGCTAGCTTACCAGTTTTAGTGCTGATTAAGCAATGTATTTCTTTCACGCAGTCAGGCAAACCATTACAATAGCTTGTCATTCAGTTTTGTTCTATTTTCCGATGAGATACACAGAATGGCTTTAATATTTTCTAGAGAGAGAGTAACCCTAGACATCAGTCATTGTTGTGGTAACAAAGGGAACACAACAATATAGGCTTGATTCTATTAAAAAAAAAAAACTTTCTCTCATTAGCAAAACAATGAATTTTATTTAAAAAAAAAAACGAAACTTTCCAACTGCTTCATTCAGATAGTGTTTGATTTTGCATCCTCCTTAGCACTTTTGTAGAATATGGCTGATTTGGTCACAGGTTTTACCAAATGGCTGACAGACTATCCTCCTTACTTAGGCAGTCACTGCAGATTCCACAAAAATGAAAAATATTTGGTTCTTAAAAGCGTAATATTTACCAGTCATTGTCAAACATCTCAGCAGTTGCTCTGAAAAAGTCATGAGTAGACCTGAAATAAATAATTGTGAACATTTTTAGGAATGAGAAGCAATTAGCAACAGCAAATTTACTGTGTCTTGTAATGAACATGAGCGGTACTCTCAGTTTCAGACCTACCATGTCGGGTGAAAGCAGCTCTGTCTGATGATTCAGAAATGACACACAATTGTGAAGGGGTCTGCTAAGGACTTCTAAACACTGAAATGCTGACCGAGGCATCTTAAACCCTTGATCATGCTACATCCTAAGCTTTCATCTATATTATATTCTGTACATTTATTTCCAATATTTTAAGTGGTGATAAAATTTCCAGGGCTGTTCTCTGCTGAGATACAAGACTAACTTTTTGAATCTAAGACGTACTTTTTGAATCTGGTAGAAAACAAAACCATTTTGTGGTACTATGACAGCACGATCTATGAAGAGCCAGGAGCTATGCAGACACATGTATTTGTAATTAGTAAGGCCAGCCCTGGTTTCATACCTGTGTAACTCCAGTCCTAGTGGATCCATTCCTGATTTACCACTATAATGAGATTTAAAACCAGGCCCTATCTTCCAAGTGCGCATAAGGATCAGTTCATCCCACATTCAGCAACAGCAGGTGATAGGAGGATTGAAGCCAGATTAACAGACGGACTCCACAGAACAAGGATTTAACTCAACTGTGTTAAATATACCTGTGGCAAAAGTCACACCAATAGCAGTTAATTCCCACTGCAGCCTATGAGAGCGCTAACAATGCTCCTCATATTGCTCCAGTTACAGAGTTTGTCGTATTTCTCATCTGGACACTAACTTCCCCAGTTTTATGAGAATACAGGCTACGGTTTGACCCTTAATCCTATACGTCAAAGCCATTACTTTTGGCTGTACGTTGTTCAGCTTTTAGAAAGAACTAATAAAAATTGACGTTACCACAAGTTAAAACATTTGTTTGCTTCTATACATTAGAAACTGCTGTGCTACGTAAGTAAAAAGGGGATGACAGCACAAGACACTCCCAACAGCTTTACTCTCTTAGCTGAGAAAAAACATGCGCATATCCTCCCTCCAAGGGCTCATGTAAGAGGAAACTGAACCATCAGGTCGTGTCTTGACCAGCTCAATCCGACTCCATCAACACGACCCCAAATTGATGCAAGGCTGGCAGCAATATGTATTAATTTCCAGAAGAGAGAGGACTTGAAGTATTCTGCATTTGAAATTGCTTTAAGCTACCCAAGTTGCACCTCAGCTCTCACAACACTGCTGGCAGGAAGGCAGGAAAAACACACAGGATATTCTGGATGCAGCCTTATACTACATCAAGAGGAACATTTTTTTTTTTTTTGTGCCTGAAAGCCCCTGTTGCTCTGTCATGGATAAGGAGTGATAGATTAGAACAGCTCCAAGAATTGTCAGCTAATATCTACACCGTGGCAGGATCAGACAGCAGCAACCTGTCTTGAATGCTGTGACAATTTCTGGCTGTCAGACAGAAGAACTGCAGGTTATGCTGCCGCAAGGAGATTTTAAAGCAGAAATCTAAAATAAAAAATAAAAAAGCCCCAAGACTGCATAATCTTTTGCACCATAGGAAGTAAGAGTTCAGAAGATAAAGTACTGACAGCTTCTTAGAGATTTTTCACATTGCTCCAGCTTCTTGTGCGGTCTTATGCCAGCATGTTTTCCTCTTACGCTGGGGAGCTGTGTTCGGGTGAGTTGAGAGCAAGACTGGTATCAGGGAGTTATCAGTGGCGCTGATTAAGCCGGCCACGCGATTACACCCTTGGACCTATGCTTGAGTTCAATGATAAAGGAAAAAAAAATCTTCTGTGCAATCCAGATGCTTGTAGCTCATCTAACGTCACTGTTTACTGAGGACACCAATTATTCCATGAAAATAGGACACTCAATAGATACAAAAATCAGGTATAATGTAAAGCATAACAAAGTTGCTGAAAATGTAGACAAATGCTGTATGTGACACAGTAAACACTCTAAGAAGGACATTAGAAGGACCTTTGCAACAAAAGAGATGCAGTATTTCTTAGGCATTACAGTCACATCTGAGGCTGGATTTCCCTTTGTAAACAAGGGGAACACTCAAAGCAACAATTATTTAAGTTTAAGCAACAATTATTTAAGCTTTTAGGCCATTTCTTTGAATTTCGGCATCCTTTCTTAAGCTTTGTACTGATAACACTATATATAACTATAAAAAGGAAGGATACCGAAGTCCCTGCTTGTGCTGACCACTCACCATGTGTTAGGAACAGGGCTAGGAGATCTGGTCCTGTGGGTGGCACTTGCCGGGGTGAGACTCGCTAGCGGGGTTTGGTGAGACCGGCTAGGGGTGCAGGGGGAAACAACCCAGCCTTACTGCACCCCAGAAACGCAGCCAGAGGGGGGGTAGGCCGGTGTGACCACTCTGCCGCCTGCCCCAGACACAGCCATGCTGCCCAAACACCAGAGTGCAGGTGCTTCACCCAGTGGTACACACCCAGTGGTACCCCAGTGTGGATGCTGCTGGGGTACCCAAAGAGCAACCGAAGTCTCATTGATACTTGGTGAGGTGCCACGGCCACAAAACGGAGGCAGAAGCTCCCAGATGCTCTCCGAGTCCAGCCCTGAGAGACTCACGAGTTGAGAGGAAGGTACTGCAGCCTGGCATGGGGTGTCGTGGCAGGGGCACATGGCCACCCCCAAGCTGACTGGGGTGTGTTGGCCACCACTGTCCACAGCTGAACCATGGCTGTGCCCCAATAGGTTGCTTGCAGCTAGTGGCGAAGATGATGCTCTGTGGTTGCAATGAAAAGCGCTCCTGCATGAAGAAAAGCTGAGGCCGATCTTAAACAGCCTCTCTTGTAGGAGGAGGTGGCTCTGTCACTTGCTCTCAGCTCTACCTCCTGCCTTGGGATGCTTCCCTGGAGCAAAGCTCCTCTGCAGGCACCAGCACTGGGGCGCGAGGGGGTGAGCTCCCAGCCCTACTGTGGCAGAGCGCTCCCAGTGCAAGCTCCTGCAGTCCTGCAGACCGCGGAATTTTTGTCCTAAAGAGAAGGTGGGAGTTTTACGCGATGCAATGCTGGGAAAACACGGCCAGTTAAAACATTCACACTTTTTTCCCCCTCTGTTGAGGGATCTTCAGGCCTGCACTCAGGGTCCACAGAGATGAACAGAAGAAAAGTGCTTGAGCACAAAACTAGCCAGATTGGCAGTGCTGTTCTGCATAGGCGAATGTGGGCTCAGCAAGAGCTGTAACTGACTGGAGTAAAAAAACTGAACTAAAATACATCTCCCAGCCAGAAAGCGTAAAACGCACAATCTTGTGTTACCATATGACAGCAAGCTAACTTCAAAACAGACTAGGCATTTGAACTGGGAGCTAATAAAAGGCCTGTTAACTTGCTCGCATTAGATCTCCCTGTTGCTCTTAGTTCAATCCCGCGGTGCAAAGAGGTACAAAAATTACCTTTACACGATCACCTTAGAACAGAAGGGGAGAATGTACTCCCCAGCAGCAGGAACACTTTGTAAAGAGACAGGAGAGTCGACAGGCTGCCCATAAGCCTCCTAGCACAGCGCTGCTGACTTCGGAGAGGCATCCTTGCCAGTTCTGCTTCTAGCAGCTGGAGCCAGAGTGCTGCCCCTAGCCCATGTGTCAATGCCCATCTCCAGTGCCAGGCTCCCAGCAGGTGCCTTCCAAGACTTGCACTGCTTGGAGATGGCAGGACAGAGTATAGAAAACTAATTGGAGTAATTCCATAGGGAATCAGCTACTGACCCAAAGTGCTGGGAAGCCCCTAGGACCTTCCCAAAACTCCTGCCAAAGACCATCTTTTGTGTTGAGCTGCTTGCGGTGCCCAAACTGCAGACAGTCCTGATGTCAACGCTCCTGCCTTCCCACTAGCTGAGAAAACAGAGAACAGAATCACGTAGCCAGGCAAATATTAGCTCTCCCCATGAGACCAAAGGAGACAGAAGAAACTTTCCCAAATTGTTGTCAGCTGCTGGGTTCAACACTGTCCCACACAACACTAGTTCAACTGTGGATTGCCACGGAACGTGATAGATGTTGAAAGCTAATATGCATTTAAAAGCTGATTACAAACCTAAGATATTGAGAATCCATCAAGAAACATTAAACATTAAGCTATTGCTGTGTTCCTAATGCATGGACTCTCAAAGGGCACTGCTTCATTTAAGTGGCTCAAGTTTGCCTTTGCACGGCATCCTTGCTGAATTTAGCTAGTCCCAGTCACACAGAGAATACCAAACATAATAACAAGACAAAATGAAAACGTTCTCAGGCTCTTTAGACCGCTAATACACACCCTGTTTCTAATCAGGGTGTAGAGTAGAGTAGATTGTCCCCAGGATGATGTACGACTTTTTCTACACGTTTTTACTGTTCCATTTTGAGAAAGAAACCTTCCACACTCTGCATATTTTATGTGCTCCTAAAAACTACTTGCACTTATCTGCATACCAAAAAGATACTACAGCAACACAACCGACATTTTCAAATACCTTAAAAAAATAACGTTGAATTCAAGACTGGTGTAAGCAGATGCACTTAAGTCAAAGGTGTCTTGGGGTTAAACAAACACAATTGGTAAATGTTAGACAAACTGAAACAAATGAGGCATTCGATATTAAATCCACACAGAAGATGATGGTTTTCCAGAGTTACGTAGCACTTTGCCAAGAATGAGAAACTATCATTACATTTAGATGGCAAAACTAGATCAAGAGAGTTAAGCTCCCTGTTGTGAGACACAGGTACAGGGGTGAACGAGGTGCCAAGGAAGAAAAAGAATGTGGTATTTTTGAGCTCATGACCTCATACTTCTCAACTGGATCTACCTCTCTGCTCCCTAACCCAGTCTTTGTAGACTGGTTTCTTATCTGTTTGCCCTTTCCCAATAACTTTACCATGTGTTAGCTGAACTCAATGAACCTGAAGCAGCAAGCAATCTTAAAAGACAGTCAATTCGAATATATTTCAGATATTTTATAAATTAGCTATTTTATAACTACTTCATTCATCAAAAAGACCTTGAAAATTTATTTCAGGACAAAGAGATCACATTATAAAGCCAATGGTCATCTGCTTTCCTAGTATGTTTTTGAGATAGGCCCTATTTTTTTTGTTCCACTTCTTTCTAAAACTGTTCCAGCCAAAATCAGCTACTGTTTTAGTTTTTTTTACCCTTTTTCTTAAAAGAAGAAAGGAAATCTTTTACTTGGTACCAGTAGATGAAGAACATAGACCCTTCCCCTGAAATAGGGATTTACTGTCTAAAATTACTGAAAGGTAAAAGAAAAAACGTTCTGATCTTTCCCTAACTTAGAGTTCTGCTGTTTGAGGCCTATCTTACACCTGATTGATAAAGCTGGTACCATTTAAGATTGCCTGACATGTCCTTTTATATAATCCTACTTTCACTTGGTTGTAACTTAGTTAAACTTTTATCGTTTCATCTGATTTTTTTTTTTTTAAAAATGTGTCAGGTGTCTGCCTCAGGCTGAAATTTTTTGGAAGCATTTCAACCAATATCTCAGCTAATTCTGCAAATGAGACAAGGACATGTCGGGGGGGAGTTTAACTTGTACTGAATATTCTGGTGACAACTCCTTTGAATAAGCTTTCCGTGCTCTAAAGTAGGGAACAGAAATTTGACAAGAGAGGGAGGGTATCATATGAGAATGATATGATGATTCATTTCTCCATATGAAAATTTGAGCCATTGGGCCAAGTCATATATCTTCCCCAAAAAAGTGCAGTCTGCATGTCTGTTAGGGATTGACAGCTAAAATTCTATATTCACTGAACACTGAACATTCGGCTTTTCATGATTTTTAGTGATGTCGAGATTGCCCTCAAAGACAGGCTAAGAGCACATCTGTCTCTGAAAAACTTTTCTGTGTGAGACAGCTGGGCACATACAGCCCTCAGATTGAATATACTTATTTTTTTCATTAGAGTGTCAGGGAAGGACACTGGCTTCTTCTCAGATATCCTGAGCTGAAGTAAGACTAGGCAATAGCAGGATTTGGGGAGGAAGCTGGCAGGTGGTAACCCTGACAACTGTATGCCTACGTGGAAGTGGGAAGCAGGATAGAAATTAGAGGAGGAAAAGGCTTGGGTGGGGAATGGCACTGGGAAGCCCCTTTCTATACAGGGGACTAATAAACTCTTCAATGTAAAGAAGTTCATCTTTATGGGCACAGAATCATTTCATGTGAAATTGCACAGCACACAGCAGGAGGGAAGATAAGTCTTGGAAGAAGACAACAGAGCTAGGCAGGCTGGAAAAGACAGACTGGGAGGGCAGGAGGGAGACTAAAAATCAAAGACGACAGGATGAAACGAAGAAAGCATCAAGCAGGACAGGTGTTCAAGTGTCACGGATCTGTATGACCAAGAGGACTTGCTATCTGTAGTTCTGCTGCTTCCCAAATCTTATTGTATTATCACTCCCTAAGGTGCCCAGCCACTGGTTCACCCCCCCCCCCAGCAGACTAAGCCTTGCGCTCCTTTGAGCTCAGAGCCTGGCCCTGGGCCCAGCAGCATCCCAGCTGTGTTTCGTGGCCCCTGCAGCAGGACTTTCTGTGCCTCTCAGTGAAGACTTTTCTTGTAAGAGAATCAAGGTTTCATCAGCAAAGGACATAGTCAAGTCAGATTCTCCAGCACATAAGAGACGTTTATTTGGAAACTGCAAGTACAATGATTAAATTTTAGGTTTTGCAAGCCCAGACTTAGCATACTCAGGGTCAGTTTGAATCCATGGCCTCTACCTGACTGCTTGAGCTTTTTTTTCAGTTCCTCCTGTTCCTAAGAAAACTTTCTCCTGTCTAATCCTCTGGCTTCCTAAGATGAGATAGGAAGAACAGGTGTTTTGGGTCTGTGTTGCCAGTCCAGCAGTGCCCCTCTCTTCTCTATTCCTGCGTTAACAGTGAAGCCACCTCAGAGGCTGTTATCTTCTCACCTGGCCTAGGCCATATCACACACACTTTTCTCTATGAGCAAACTTCACATTAAAGAAAGGGTAACTGCAATAAATATGAAATGACATGCCAACATATTCCTCCTTATGTCACGCTAGGTAAAGAGACAGGAACTGGAAGGAAAAGCCTGTGGGAAGGAAACTGCAATAGAAAGGCAGGTCCATGGAAGAGAGAAGTGTGTGACAGACTGCAGAAGATGGCCCAGAAAGGTTTGTGAGCTAGAAAAGATAACTACAGCGTGGTCCCCTGGAAGCTCTGTTGGGAGGGTCTACGGTCCCTGAGAGCTTACGTCTGTCACAGACACCTGGGCCACCCACTGGCAAAAGTCCTATTCCTTTGGCCTTTAATGCTAGTCCACAAAAAGGGTGGTATCTCACATTTAATGTAGTAGTTCAGAGATGGAGAAGGCAGATCCAAACATTCCAAGTTCAGATATTAATGCTTGTGGTCAATGTGCTTCCAGAGTGCAGACTACCTGCCTCCAAGCATAATTTGCTAGGGGTTTCTTTTTTAAAGAACAATGCTAAAATAATACTTAAGTTGCTAGATGACCTACCGCAAAGTTACAAATTCCACTATTAGGCCTGCTGTTCAAAAAGCTCCCCTTCTCCCTCCTGTCCACCCTTATAGGATGATAACAATGATGAGGCTCTATAATTACATAAGCAAATGCTATTTCACTTCCTAACAAACTTTTGCTTCATCCACTGTCTAGACTGGGTGGTTCTTACCATGGTTGCCCTCACCCTAAGAACGATATACCTCTGCCCATAAGCATGGAGTCTGGTCCCTGGAACTTGTAAAGTTGGCAAGGTCTAATTCTCTGACATAAAGGTCTTTGAGTTTATGTACACTTGGGCTGGTGAACTGCAGATCAACTCACCTCAACGTGTGATAAAGCTCAGTTTTTCCGTGGGCCTGTTCTCTTTGATGTATATGAGTTTATGAAGATAAACTGCATTGCAGTAAGGCAAAACAATTACAGGCAATGAGTTATGTTAAAAATAAATAAAGACAGACAGACAGACAAAATTTAACTGAAGACATGAGAAAGGTAAAAAGGCATGAACTCTTGGTGGCCCACCCTCTGCAGATTCCTGACACTTGAAAGAGAAAACAAAAGACCATGTGATCCTTGCCTAGGTGGCAGGAACCCAGCTTGCTCCCCCCTTCCCTGCACTGAGGTGCAGCCTCAACAGGTTTTCGCAGAGGTTTTTCCTCAGTCGAAGCATTATGCAGCTAAAATACACTGCATAACTAGGCACTGTTCTCAGAGCAGGTTGATTCAAACACCATTTCTCACCATTCATATCCACAAACTATAAAACACATTATAGTCCGTTACAACCAGGGGAAAATCGTTATGCAAAAGCCTGATTCTCTGACACCTGCCATGTTCAGCGTGCACAGAACCAGCCCAGTATGCTATTTCACGTTATAAAGCCTAAGCATAAGTGGATGTATCCGCGCAATAATGAGTTATTGTGCCTCATCAGAGGATCAGCTTGCAAAGTCCAAAGTATACAGAGGCATACAAGACAAATCTGAACTAAGCACTGTACCCTGCCCTCTGACTGCACCAACAATTCAGAGGTATCGGGTAAATGATTTATAAACCTAAAGACAGCAAAGTATAAAACCGTATGACCGTCCACGCTTTACAAAGGAAATGCTCTCTGGACAATTTGCAATGTCTCTGAAAACGTTTCAAATTTTGGTGCCTGCTCTGCTGTTTACAGGTAAGTGCCTGGCACCCTGTCTCCTGTCATTCACTTCTGGCTTGTTAAATAGTCAGCTGGCCAAAAAAAAAAAAAAAAAAAAGTTACAGCCAGAATAGCACTGATGGAAGAGAATTAACTGGAAATCACTGCAGCAAGGACATATGGGAGAGTGGGCGAGCACAAGGCTACATAGCAAAGCCTGTGAAATACAGCCTTGATTCTGCTCCTTCTCGCTTCTGAAGCTCTTTCTGCTGCACCTCTTTCAGCTCTCAGTGGTGAGAACACATTCCTGGCTGAGAGAGATGACTTCCTGAAATGTTAAAATTGTCAAAAGAGCTTAGTGTGATTTTTCTAGAATCTTCTCTAAACATTATTCTGATCACATCTTTAGCATTTGTAAGAAACACCAACAATTCACGTGTGTTTATAAGGGCTCAAAATGATCAATTTTGCAAGTGATTTCTGCGATGTCCGATTTGAAATTGCCTAAGGGGGCTGATTTTTGCAGAGCTCTCAGACTGTCTGATCATTAGACCTTTTTAACACCCTGCAGCTGGGACGCCTAAAAATCAAAGATCACTTTGTAAAACTTGGCCCAGCGTGCAAATGGATTGAGCAGGGCTGCAGCATCACTAAGGCTAAAAGACTGTTCTTTTCAGAGAAATACAGATTGGTATGGTCCATGCTCAGTGATGTGCATGCTGTGAGACTAATTTATTCCATATTAAATTAAAACAAAGCAGGCAGGCACTAAGTGACTATAGACTTCTCGGGTGATTGCCCGAATTATGGAAAGACGCTCCATCCGCATGAATGTATTAAAGGCATTTCTTGGATCCGAGTGCTACAACACACACGCAGCAAAGACAAGGGAAGAACTAAGGCACGATGATGTGAGCAGACTTAGCCAATACTTAAACATGAATTAATTAAGCCTCCTTCCCACATGAGGGAAACAGCCCAAGTATTTCACTTTTTATACAGAGCAGTAAAGAAAAAGAGGAGCAGCAGTAACATTTTTATGAGATCACTCATTTTTCTCAGTGGAGAAGAAGATGTCTGAGAAATGATTATTAAAAAAGGAGGTTTTTTTTCCTTGTATGGTACAAAAAAAGATGTGCTGTGGATTGGGGCCACCTTCAGGTATACTCTCTCTTTTGGGCCAAATTCTTCCTTGTCGTATGTCCCTAAGGTTTGGTGGCAGAGAAACTCTTCAGGGAGGAAGGAGACAAAGACCCTCTCTCTCTGCTGCATGTTAGAGCACATCTAGAAACCTTCCCTTCCCCTTATTTGCACTCCCTGATCCGTTGTGCACCTGAGCTTGGCCAGTTCCTGGGTCCTTGCCTGTCTTCCTGAACCTCACCTCTTTTCCTTCAACTGGAACGACACATCCAGTTTCACCTGAAGCCAGGCTGTGAGCAGCCTGGTGACGCTCCCTTGGAAGAATGTTATCTTTGCTCTTATCTGCCTTTTCTTCCTCTCTCTTTCACAATAGCTTCATTTGCCCTCTTTCCAAGGTTCTTTTCTTTAAAAGACAAGAAAAACTATTTACTACTAATTTTTCATGAGCTCTGAAAAGCTGCATTGACCATTGGCAATGTGCAGTTCAGCTTTTCATTAACTGTGAAACCTCTCAGCGAATTAAAAAAACAGCCCGTAAGCCCACTAATGAGAACCTAACACTTCATGACACCCTCAGCTCAGCCACTGCAAACGAGTACTGCACCAGGCGCTCTGGGCTGTTTGCTGGAGCTTTTCTTCAGCCTTTACAGAGCGCTGCAGCAAGGAATGGAGCATTTTTCACCCTCTGTTGCCCAGAAAGCAGTTCCTTCCCTAGGATTATCTGGGAATTTTGCCAGATTTCTTGCTATTACTGATACCTGAGAAATTTCCTGACCTCTGGCATCACACCAACAATGTGTTCAATCGGTGATTCTGTATAAAGTGTCTGTCACTTGTCTGCCTTTGCTGATAAGGGTATGAGGCTAATATATCTCTAAGGATTGCTAATGACTGAGATCTCATCTCCTGAATTAGAGACCTCTTGTGTCCTATGCTGTAAAATTAAGAACTGCCAAAGAATAAAGACTACTATGCTTCAAATTTGAAATATAAGCAGATGAGACCAAAATTTCAAAGACTAGCTGATAGGAACAACATTTAATCACTTAATGATCAGTGACTTAAATTTTCCAGTCAACAGGTATTAGCAAATGTGATTTAGTTTTATTATAAGGCCTATCCCCGCCCAAATATATAGGAATACATAGCCAACGCAGAAACACCTCTCTCTTTTTCACCATTGTCAAAGGCAATATGTAGGTGTTTAATTTGAACATAATTGTGCTTTTTAACTGAAAAGATGGTGACACGTCATGACACAAAGGTCATCCGCAGTACCCAAAAAGTATCCCTGCAGCAATCTGCCCAAATCTGTAAAGTACTGACAGATAACTATATCCTGATTTTCGTAGTGTCATATAATCTACAAAAATACTTTCCTAAGCCAGCTAAGACAAAATCAGCCACTTCCATGCTTTTCTTTCAGCACTTATATTATTGCCTTGTGGTATTCTGCATCCTTGCATGTTTCAGAATAAATTGACCAAAAATTAAAATAAAATTTTTCTTGGCATAATGCATCTTTATATTCTATAACATGTCTGTCCAGGATATGCTTGGAAGTCTGATGGGGGGAAAAAAAAAAAAAAAAAAAGAAGAGATGACCATGTCGTAGTGTATGGCTTTGTCAATCTTTTCTGGATTTATAAATTCAGATAGCTGAAGCATGGGGGTTCATTCTAGCTCATATCTAACTTTAAGAAACACACCTGAGCTGCAGCATTCAATTTACCTTTTCAAAGTTCCTAACACGTCAGCATCAGCAACTTCAGCAAGGTTAAAGTGTCGAAGGTTGAAGTTTCGCTCTGTCCAGTTGCTGGCTTTAAGATCTGATAACACAGGCAGGCATATCCCTGTGGTCTAACATTTTGACCAGGCACAGTTACCAAAGCTAGTGATTAGAAGAATTACTAGACTAAAAGGAAAGGAGCCAGAGCAACTGCCAGCTTACAACATTTAAGTGCCATTGATATAAGTAACCCCGGCAATAGTTTTCAGATTGTCAGAAACATGCAACGGTCTTCAGAAAGCAGGGAGAGAAACAACAGCTCTAGTTCATATAACAGCGGACTGAAAGAGACTGAAGTGTTACTAAGTAATTGTCATATTTTTCATAAGCACCCCAGCAAGTCAGACATAATCCATTCTTGCCTATAACGGATGCATATCGGGGTTAAAGTTTAGTCCCAGGCCTTGAGATCACTCCTTACTGCTTACACACTACTGCTGATCCGGATAGCAAGACTCCTTATGGGGAAGGCATTCTCTATACTAAAGCAGATTTAAAAGTTTGTCCTCTTATCATTTAACTCTCTCATCAGACAGGCAGAGGGTGGCTTCTCTGCTCTCCCCAAAGACTGCTAAGCCCACAATGGTTTTTTAAAAAAAGAAAACGTATCAACTAAGTGAGTGCCTAAACAGACAAAGGCAAGTATGGGATTAAGTTTTGACACATTTTTGTTTTTGTGACAAAGTGGATCATTAGACATTCAACTAACTGAAAAAGATGTCTCCCTATACAGTTTTTGGAGTTGCACCCAGCTAAGTATCCTGCTTTCTAAAAATCTGTTTGTGCACAATACAGTTGTGCTGCCACATGAGTATGGTATGAGTGGATTTTAATACACAGTAACTTAAGAGCCATGCAGGCTGTTTTTATCTTTTTAGTGTAATTTGCTTGCTATTCTATGATACATTTTTCTTATTAGCCTGATATTCCAAGCTATTTAATATGCCTTCCCCATAATTAGGTTTTATGACCTTCAAGGCTGGATTAAGTACCCGTTTGCTATTTTGATAAAAGATGACAAGAGTCTACCACCATCTCCTCTCTGTCAAGTTTAATCTTATACCAATTCCACTAATCCAAAATGAGATGCTCAGAAGACATCGTAGCAGTAATGATAACTAATAGTTTTCCCTGTGGACACTGTGTACAGGCCAGACAAAACTATCTGTTAAAGGCAGAAATTACACAAGCTAAGTATCTGGCATGTGAAAAATGGCTAATTTTTCTATAATTTGATTTTCATATCAGAATGCTGAGGGAATCTGTAGAAATCATGAAAGGAAACAAATACTGTAACTGGTAGCAGCTGATACAGCCCTTACAATAGCTCACTCCCTACACACATTCCTCCCGTTTTCCCTCTGGACCATTAATCTCTACATGTGCTTTTTAAATAACATACTCATCTTGGAGAAAAGAGGAAAAACAGAATTGAATAAAAACGTTTTTGTCTAACACATTCAGCCTTCTTGCCACTGACTTAACTTTGTTTCACTAGAACTTGAACTTCTTTATGCTTCTCAGCTCAACTTCATGCACTGTGAGCAATTTCATTAACTCTTACCTCAGTCTGCTCCTCAGTCTCTCTCCTGGTTTCTGTGCGAGTCTTCTGTGAGGTGGAGGGCTGTGCGTGCTGTCCAAAGGCCTTCAGTAATACTCGATGGTTATAAAGCACCTATCTGAGGAACAAATAATTCCACAAATTTCTAGTAAGCCACTGGAAAGGTGGAGAAACTCAAGCTGAGGCAAGACGTAGGTTATTCACTGAAGACTATATGCTGTATTCAGAGGTACTGCTTGACCCCACTCCCCCAGGCCTACATTTAAGCTCTAAGACCAGCCTTCCTCTGAGCTCTGTCAGGGCACAAACAAACATACGCTCCTTTTTGTCCACGCAGTCCCAGTGAAACACCTCTCAAATACTTACGTGATCATTGCTGGAGAGTCAGTAGTTTCACCAGAGCTCCCCTGCAGATGAGTGAAGTTTGCCCCACTCAGGGACACACAGTGATCCTCACAGTAGGGCTAAGAGAGAACGAGCTAACTTGAGTCTAAAGGCACTTACCTCTTTGCCCTCCCGGTTACTCCTGCATCTTCGGCGTGCCCCGGCATCTAGGGACAAGCCCTATCGGGATGGCTCCCAGTTGCACATGTGAGAGGGGGAAGGATTTGAGGCAGCACAGTCGCTGGTTTTCAGGATGGCTTTTAAAGCAGACAGAGAAGAACAAGAGCTTGCCGTGAACAGGGGTGGAGAAGCTAGCAGCAGAGCTGACACCCCTCAGTCAGAAAAGCTTAGTTTGGGTCCTTTCTTCCCCTTAAAGCAGGCAGGCACACTGTAATCAAAGTGAATATTCAGCCCAGTTAGGGATGGCATTTCATTTGGATACAGGTGCAGTCAGAGCAGACGGTGTATTAAAAATTGAAAGTTAATACCCTTAAAAGAAGCACTCCGCACCATACGAGCCAAGATAATACCTCACTGTCCCACCGGGCGGCAGAGCTATGAGCTCATCCTTTGAAGACAGTGGCAGTGGGGAAAAGAAACAGAAAAAGCAGAGCTGCTTAATGATCTTTATTGAAGCTCACTGTGAAGCCAGAAGGCCAAAGCACATACCAATGATAAAATTTAATGTTTAATGACCCTTACTAAGTATATATATATTCAAACAAAAGTGAAGACTTGCTGAGCCAGTTTCTGATCCCAGTTCAGGTATCTTAGTTCAGAAGAGTAATCAGGACTTTACAAAATATTTAATATATAAAAAAAAAGATTACTAAAGGGAAATTAACAGTTCATAGATTTTCTACTGGCTAATAGTAAAGTGCCAGAGAAATAATGAAATAATGAAACTTGGCATAAGCTTTGTTTTTTCTCATGCAGCTATGGAACAGATTCTTGCCCCCAAGACGAAGAGCATTAGAGAGATGTCAGGGAGCCAGCCGCTTGGCTTGCAAAACTCCTGTTACCAGACTTGATGTACAAGAGTTCAAGTTCTTGGCCTAGCTGTACTAAGTTCGTACAGTTCATCTTGAGGTGTTTATTTAAACCTATTTGACCAAACTGGAGCAAACTTGCAAGCAAACTTGTTTTAGGACAATGGCCTCAGGTTGGGCGACTTGATTTGAGTTTAAACCTAATCAGCCACTCATTAAAGATTGTACCATTTGGATGGAGATGCTATTTCAGACCAGTTTAGCCCCAAATGGATGTAAATCTAAACCACTGGAGACCAACAAGAGAAGACTCTTCCCCTGCCAACGCCTTTCATATGAAGCTAGTGAGGATTTTAGCCTTTCTTCTTGGGAGGAATTTTTGGTTCAAGAAGATCATCTGCACCTAGGATGACCTCAAAAGCAGTCTAGAGCAATGTAGTAACAAGATTATCAGTACAATATCCTCTGTCTACAGAATAATTTCCATGCAGGTAATTTTTGTGCTGCCGCTAAGGAGAATAAAGACTGTACCTCACCTTTCCAGAAGGTTTAGGGAGTGCAGTTAAATTCAGAGGTAGCTACTGTAAAGTTCACACTGCTTCAGGTTTCTCAGCACACTCAAGATGAGCGTAATTCCAGTCTAAATTTTTTCTATTTTAAAACACTGGTATTAAAAATAAGATAAAATCTGTAAATCTATCCACTTTGGATTCATCGGGAAAACAATGATTTGTAGGAGCCGTTTTATTAGTTTCAGGCTATAAAAAAATTCTTTCTGAAGATCTAAGGTAAGTCCATATTTGACTTCTTTTAAAGAAACTACCAGTCCAAAGACCTGCTACGTGGATATAACTATTTTTTTTTTTAAGTGCACATTCTAAAGTATGTTGCTGATATTATAAATACTGCTCAGCTTCCATTTCAGGTGTCCTCGGAGCACCATTTCTGACAGAAGAATCAGCAAATCAATTCATACGACTTAAACGACAAATACCATATTCTCAGAACTACTGGGACCCAAGCAGCAGCCTGAACGCACAGGAATATACTGTGGCAGAGCAGGTACTTCTTCTATGATCTTGCAATATCTACGGAAAAAGAAAAAGAAAAAGCAGAATAGGAATTAACACATAACAGAAATCCTTGGGGGCAAGCACGAAAGTCTATTTGTGTCTAACTTCTCAGTGTAGGCAAGGTTGCTCAATATACTGTTATTTAATATCAAAGCTAAGAACATTCTTTTCTGTTTTGATCAGGTTAGTGAATCATGGACGTCTTTGAGAAATACAGCACAATACTACATATACTTGGGATCTTATGCTTTGGATCCTTCTATTGTCAGGTAACATGGAGTTTCTCCAGAAGGGAATCAGAAGGGGTATGGGTATCTAAGTAAGCAAAATTGACCTAAGAACAAAACTGGCAAGTGGAGCCTAGTAGCATAATATGACACGATAATTTTAAGAAATATGATTACATTTGTCATACATCTTGACAAGTTAAAGAAGATTTGTTGTTATTACTCTCCAAGTTTTATAGTTACTTAAATGTAGTCACTTTATTGGGGTAAGTTCTTTTTATTTTTATTTTTTAAGAATGCTTTGCAAGACCTTCATGTAAAGCTTTTATACATATAAAAGTCTCCAAAAGTTAAACTGTAGAAATAAATAGTTGTTTTAAATGCTGACATAAAGTAATTCCTAAGTAGAAAAATAAAAAGATAAGGAAAAAATAATCTATTTCAGTAACAAAATGGTATTCAATGTAGAATGAAAGCTCATTTGAACAAAATGGAGAATGAGGTGTAGCAGTTGGTAAAAATCAGTATTTATAGATTGGCAGACAACTACATGAAATAAAGTATCTCAAATTGTCATCGAGAAATTGTTTAGGACTGTGCTAAAACATGCACACATTTGAGAGATAATTAAGTCAAATTTAGGAAACAATTGCTAAATGATTCAGTTTGCAAGCATAATGCAGAATACACACATCGCTCCTGAAAAAAACTTTTCACACGAAGATGCTGCAGTCCTTTAAAAAGGACAAGAGTGGGTAGCACTAAACCCATAAACCTTCAAGTCTCAGTGCTTAAAATAATTACTAAGAAATAGCAATCTGATTAGTCTAGCTGTAACCACTAATGTTAAAATGGGTAAACCTTTTCTCATGGTATACTTTGAATATAGTTTGAATTTTGTTGTTTTAAAAGTAGACTTTTTTTCGCTCGTTAGCACAAATTTTCGTTTTGAAAAGTGATTTTTGAAGCGCGCTGTTCTGCAAGGTGAGAATTTGATTTGGGGAGTCACAAATTGAATTTCTTAAGAGTGTCCCACGTGAAAGGTGTTGCTGGTTTCACTCACTCAGAGCAGAAGCAAAGTGGAGAAGAAACAGCTAAAACACACAATTTCCCTGTCCTCCTGCCAAGGCTAGTGTTGGGGTCCTTGGGCAAGTGGAAGGAAGCATCAGGATATTATCTCACAACTTCCAAAATTGATATGGGCAGAAACTTTCTTGCCTGGCAACAGTCATTTCTGTCTTAAACAAAACTGAGGTTACCTTAAGATACTTTGTATGTTCTTCCTGAGCTCCCCCCCCCACCTTTTCCATCAGAAAAATTATTCATATAGAAAATGCCTGACAACCTCTAATTATTAGCTGTCCACAACGTGTCTGAAAGCAGTGCCAGGTGGCATATTGAGAGATGAATTATGCCTGCAGAATGGTAATTCTTATGATTGTCATATGACAGGAATTAAAGTTAGTTTACAGAAACATTTCTAGGCACTCCCACTGAAGCATGTTTCTGATTTCAGGAGGAGGCTGGTTAACATCCAGACTGAAATAAAATTCGTAATGCTAACATGACACAAATTAACATCCTGAGCTTTTACTAATGCATATGGTAGAAAGGACATCAAGCTAGAGGTTATGAAAAGACAATGTGGATAACACAGAATAATGATTTCCAGCGTTATTGTTCATGATTAGCAATATTTTCTAGATGGCCAAGAAAAGCAAGCATATGCAGAAATCTGATGCAAATATTTTCTTCTGGAAGTACAGCATCTTGAAAGGACTGGCAAATCTGAAGACTGAACTTGCCAACAGGATCTTTAAATTCATTTTGCAGAGAGTGTTTTAATGCAATTTATTCCATCTTTTCTAGTGACAACATCAAATCTTACATGGATATGCTACAGCAGTCCGGGACTCACCTCCAGCAACAGACAAGGATGAGCACTTAAATCCTACACATCTGTCATATCTGGCAATGTTAGGATATGGCATGTCATGTATTTGCCACAAATGACTATCTTATCCCATTGTCTATTATTTGGAAAGCTTTGCTTTCCACGTTTAAAGTTTTGGACTTGGACTTGAACGCCAAAAGTGATGGAAACCACAGCTACAAGAGTGAGCTGCTTTTCCTTACGCTGTAGCAGCAGGAGCTGGTGAAAACATTTATTCACCACTCCTTTTCTAATAAAAGAGGTGATGACAAAATGTTCTTTATGCCAAGTCCTTGAATATGGAAGTTTTCCCATTCCCATCTGCTACCTTGACTTATTTCAGGACTTCTGGGACATCTCTGAAGAAAGAGAAAGGGGTCTCAGATTTCTTTCAATATATTATTAACAAATTCCTAGCAAATAGTTGTAAGTTTTCAACCCTAGTCAAAATTTCCACATGGAAAATGAAAACTTGTTGGTGAGACCAAAACGTACGGTAACCCTAAAGGTAGGGTAGGTGAAGGAAGGCAATTTTTCTCCCTTTTCATCCTCACAGAACAGGTTGTATGTGTTGTAGGTCCCAAGTCCTTTGTGAATATGGACTGTATACCAAATGGAATGAATATGAAGAATATATTGGATCTTCTAAGGAGGAATATGTATTCTGACATCTCAGCTATCTCTATCACCCTGCTAGGTATGAAAGTATCCGTAGGCCATTATTAATTTTCCTGCCTAGGACAGTGGGCCTGAAATCTCCATTATTCATTAGCTAAAACTGGAAATTCATTAAGTACTTGAAAAAGATAGATGAGACGCACATTCAGTATTTACTATGTAGAATTTTCATTCATAGTACTTAATTATGACCTGTTCATTTAAAGATAAGGGGTGACACATGATGTATAGACCAAAAGACCCCAACAATTAAACATACATTTGTGTCCTGGCTGCTGCACTCCTCTTTCCTTGCTGCCCACCCTCAGATAAGCAAGCTCTTCAGATCCTCAATCCTCCCACTGTTTTCCTTAGTAACAAAGGCAGGTATTACAGAGTTACTACAGTAAGTTAAAGGTAAACTATAGAAACTGTAGAAATGCACCATGCTGGTCCGACTGATACTGCTGCCCTGTAGACAGTGATGTCCAAGACACTTGTACATCAGCTCTTGAAGCGCTGTTATTTTCAGCCCTGCCTTTCTAATGGATGTTGTTGCCAAGGCAGGGGTGTTGGATCTGCTTGAGTATTAGCTCCGGTTTTAATGCCTACCGAGTAAATTAAACCAAAATGGACATTAGTTCGGGAGTTGGTTTACAAATTAATTGGACAACAGACATCCCCAGAGCGTGGATTACAAAGTCCAGCATTGAGGTGGAGGGTAAAATGAAGTGCATGTTACCTCATTTACTGTCACCTGGTGAGGTACCTGTCCAAACTTTATGAACCTTTTCATGGCTGTCAGTGACATAAAATTAGAGTAACCACTGCCTTAAGCCTATTGCCATGAGGACAGTCTTGCATAAGGCTGGTTTTGTGACCAATGTGTCAGACAAAGCCAGGAGATGCAATTTGACAGTTCTGTTGTATTTGGACATGACTAATTCCTTTAAAGAAGTTGTTCTGAAAGCCAGAACCTCAATCTGCAAAGCCATAGCTTCAAGCTAATGCCACTAATTCAGATAATTAGTCCTACTGAATTAAATGGGAAGAATCGTATACGCATGAGCGGCAGTGGAGGACAAGGCGCTTATTTCATGTTATCAAACTACATGCTGCTCATGACACTGAGTAAAAGGCTTTTACAGGCATCCGAATGTTAAACTCCTTCCTCTGCAGTCTATTAAGAACCAGGAAAAACGTTTACCTCCCAGGTTTGTTCATCTTATTCAGCTTCACATAGTGTTCCAGCATAGGTAACATTGGACTCTTCCTTACTGCCTTTTCCCATACACTTTCAGGTTGCCACCCACAGGCTTCTTCCCCTTGCTTTTTCTATGCAGCACAGATAGTATCTTATCAACAAGAAATTCAAAGCACATGGTTAAAATAAAGAGAATTTCAAATGCAGGTCTGCTGATTATGAAGATGGAAATACCG